>NC_064816.1:2148881-2168770 GCF_023721935.1 Panthera uncia | reverse complement strand
AGCGGCTGCGCTGGGCGGGGCGACGCGCGGGCGGGGCGGGGCGCGGCGCGGCGGGCGCGCCCGCGGGTTAGGTTGCGCCGACGTGGGAAGGGGGACGCGCAGCCGGGAGCCGGGCGGGGCCGCCCGGGATTGTGGGAATGTGGCGGACTCGGCCGGCCGGCTCGTCTGTGCTCGGCTCCGCGCGGCCCCGCTCGGGCGGTCCGCTGGGCCCCGGAGCGAGCGGCGTGGACCCCGTAGCTGCCGTCGCGGCACCCGGGGACCTCGGCCCGCCGCGAGACGCTGGGGTCCCAGCGCTCACGGTCTCCCGGGAGGCGCCTTGGCATTGCCTGGCCGGAAACGAACCTTCCTCTCATCCGCTAAGCTTTAAAGGAACGCCTCCTGTATATGGGGCCCGAGCCCAGCACTAAAGCAGCGCCTGCTATATGCCCAGCAGGAAACAAGCATTGATGGAACGCTGACTATAAACCAGGCACGAACCAGGCATTACTCCAGCGCCTACTGTATACCAGTCACTTACAAAGCGTTAACGCAGTGCCTGCTATTTGCGGGGTATTATGTTCCATATGCATATGAAGCAAGCGTTAATGGAGAGCCTGCTGTAAACCAGGCAGGGACCAGGCATTCACGTAGCACCTGCTATATACCCGATGTGGCCTATGCATTGGAGCAGCATCTGCTTTCCAATTAGGCATGGGCCGAGCACTAATATAATACCTGCTATGTACCAGAAGGGCAAAAGCGTTCCGGAGTGCCTACTGTAAACCAGGCACGGACCAGTGCAGCGCCTGCAGTGTTCAGGCAGGAGACAAGCATTAATGAGATGCCTGTCGTATACCCAGCACGCTTTAAGCCCTTTGAACCAGCCCTGCTGCCCCGTTGATTTTATTGGAACGTAGCCAGGCCCTTTCACGTAAGTATGGACCTGGGCCACTTTCACCCTGAACCCATGGAGTTGTATCGTTCTGACAGCCCTAAAATGCTTACCATCTGGCCTCTCACCAAAAGAGACCTAGAACAAGGTTCAAACACAGAGAGGGTGCTCCATCAACGTGCTTTGAGTGACAGAAAGAGAATAAAAGGGCCTGGAGTGTTCCTAGTGCAGGCAGACAAGGAAACGGAGGCTCCACGAGGCACGGTTCCCTGCAATGGCATCTCTCCCAGCCCTGACCCAGCAGGACGCCCACCTCCTCTCCCCACCCGGCCATGCCCAGATCCACAGCAAGCCGCACCTTGACTTGCTGTTCTAGCCTATCTTGAGATATGAGGTGAGGGGAGGGTCAAAGGCTCCATTTATTAGTTGACTGGGTGTGTGGGAAGATTGGCTCCTTGAAACTCTCCTCTCTGGGACTTCCATCCACACCTGAGTGGGACACACAGCCAGGGCAAGGGGCCTGGGGCTCCCCCCACGAATAGACAAAAGTTGCGGGTGTTGTTTGCCATCCACAGTGACCACCAGACCGTGAGCTCCAGGAAGGCAATGACCGCATGTGTCTTGGTCCCCGTGGGGTCGCGTCTTGGGCTTCCTTCCTGCGCCAGCGACACTCCTGTGCGCCAGGTGCTGGCCGGACGGTGACGAGTGAAATCACTTACTCATGGTGTGAGCTCCACGTGTGCAGGGAACTTTGTCCATCTCGTTCCCTGTGGTGCCCCCAGCACGAAAACAGCACCGGCATACAGTGGGTGCTCGATAAATGTTTATGAAAACAGCAAAGGAGCCCAGCTCCCTTGCCTGCTTCTTCTCTGTCTCTGGAGAAAAAAGCAGTCGCTAAAATCTCTTCCCTCCTGTGTTCCTGTTTCTCGCTGCTGTCGGCCTCCTCCGTATGCAGGGCTTAAGCCTCAGGATGGAATCTTCCTTTGGCGGCTCACTCTTGGGTGGACTGTAGGTGGGCGACTTAACTTCTCTGGGCATGTTTCCCCATCCGTCAAGTGGGCATAATACTCGTTCTTTTTCGGAGAGCTGTTGTAAATAGCCAGGGAGATGATTCTCGAGAAGCACACAGTAGAAGCTTAACGTTTGCTTAAATGTTTAAATACTCACGGACGGTGGCAGATTACCCCTACAATGGCCCCCGGAGAGCCCTGCTTCCTGGTATTCACGGCCTTATGTAATTCACCCGCCAGCTAGGATGTGGCTCGAATTTAGCGATCGTGATTTACTTCTGATACACAGACTACGGAAGATGCGGGTTCCAGGATTTGGTGACACGGTGTTTCTGGATTCCATCTTGGGCTCCCTCTTGAGTTCGTAGTGTCTGCTGGGGAAGCTGGGTGGGGTGGGGTGGGGTGGAGGCTCCCGCCAGCGCCCAGTGAGGCCCCAGTTGCAGGGGGCGGGGGGGGGGGGACCCTCAGATGAAGCCACCCTGGCTGACAGTGTGACTGCCATTTCATGACAGATCCGAGCCACAGCCATCCATCTAGGTGCTCTCTGACCCTCAGCCGCTGTGTGAGGCGATGAATGTTTCTTGTTCTCAAGCATCAGGCTTCGGGCTGATTTGTTACACAGAAGTTGGTAACTAACGCGCGCACCCGAGAGAAATGAAAACAGAAAACCTCGCTGGCCAAGACCTGCCCTCGGGGCGCCTGGGCGGCTCAGTCCCTTGAGCATTCAGCTTTGGCTCAGGTCATGGCCACGTGGCTCGTGAGTTCGAGCCCCCCATCGGGCTGTCTGCTCTGACACACAGTCCCCTTCGGATCCTCTGTCCCCCCTCTTTCTCTGCCCCTCCCCCGCTCGTGCTCGCTCTCTCAAAAATGAAAAATAAAATAATTTCAGAGCGGCTTTGCTCATAGCATCCCTAAAGTGGGGGTGACCCAAAGGTCCACCGGCAGGTGAGTGGACAAAGTGTGGTCCACCCATACATTGAAATATTACTCAGCCATAAAAAGGGGAAAAACACACAACAGCCCGAGTGAACCTTCGCTGCCTTCTGCTGCACGCAAGAAGCCAGACACAAAAGAGGATGTGTTGTTCGGTTCCACTTATGTATAATTCTGGGAAATGCCAAGTTCAGAGATCTGGAGTGACTACAAGGAGGTTTCTGGTTGTCTGGGGGGGTGGGGGTGGGGTCAGGCCGGGGCACGGGGGGACTTTCTGGGGTGATGGGCGTGGTTTTTCACCATTTTGATTATGCTGGTGGTTTCACGGAGGTAGACACGTGACAAAAGTCCTCTAATTGTCTACTTTAAACCTGACATTCGGGGCTCCCGGGTGGCTGAGTCGGTTGAGCGTCCGACTCTTGGTTTTGGCTCAGGTCATGTTCTCAGGGCTGTGGGCTCAAGCCCCAGTTCAGGCAGGGTCCACGCTGAGCACAGAGCCTGCTTCAGATTCGTTCTCTCTCTCTTTCTCTTCCCCTCCTCCCACTCTCTATATAAACTTTAAAAAACAAGTTACTTAAAAAAAAAAAAAAAAAGAATTCCTGTGATGCAATAAGACAGACCCCCTCAGGGGGCACCTGGGTGGCTCAGCCAGTTAAGCATCGGACTTTGGCTCAGATCATGATCTCACAGTTCACGGGTTCCGGCCCCGAGTTGGGCTCTGTGCTGACAGCTTAGAGCCAGGAGCCTGCTTCAGATTCTGTGTCTTCCTCTCTCTTTGCCCCTCCCCTGCCCATTCTCTGTCTCTCTGTCTCTCTCTCTCTCTCTCCGTCTCTCTCCTCTCAAATAATACACATTTAAAAAAATTAAAATAAAATAAGCGTGAGATTCATCACATGTCAGGTAAACCTTACTTAGGTGCTTAATAAATGCATAAAATGTTTAAAGGGGCACTGAGGCAGGGACAGGCGGGGTTGGGACTGCAGCTGAGGGCAGGGAGAGGCCCACTCTGGGGGAGAGGAGTCCCTGTGCCCTTGTTCCTGGGTGCCGCCCCTCCTACCACAGCTCTGCTGGGGGTGGGGGAGGGGGGCCTGGGAGGAGGAAGTAGGGGGAGGTGCGGGGAGCAGATCCACAGGGGGCGTCTCCTCCTTCTCATCCATTCTCCCAGTGCCTGCTACGGGCAGGGAGCTGGGCGTATACCAGGAAGGGCCCCGGTGGGTAAATAGGGAAACTGAGGTCCACAGAGAGACCGTGAACTGGCCCCAAGGCCCAGGCAGTTGCTAAACGCTGACTTGGGTTTCCCCACCCAGAGAGACAAAGTCCGCGGCTGCCACACCTTGATGGCTGGGAGGCCCTGCCTTCCTGGCTCCTGGTGGCCTCCTGGCCTCCGCTGTCCTTGGAAGTTGGCCTCCCGTGCCTTGAGGAGTTCAATTTTATGAGGGGTCCGGAGGCTGGGGGAGAGGCCGTTTCCTGGCACAGAGCAAAGGTGAGGGGGCCCAGGCTGGGGCAGGCAGGTCGGAGGGGCACCCAGGGTCAGAGCGCCAGCCCTGAAATTGGGTGACAGATGTCTCGGCACTCAAGTCCCTGACCTTCTCCAGACCTCGGTGCTGATTTTCTAGAAAAGAGATCACTAGGGGTGCCTGGGTGGCGCAGTCAGTTGAGCGTCCCACTCTTGATGTTAGCTCAGGTCGTGATCTCACAGCTCATGAGTTCGAGCCCCCCATCGGGCTCCACGTTGAACAGCACGGAGCCTGCTTGGGATTCTCTCCCTCGCTCTCTCTCTGCCCCTCCCCCGCTTGCACTTTAAAAGAAAAACAAGAAAGAAAGAAGGAAATCACCAGCATCACGTGGACACTTAGCGCCCCAGGAGGCTGAGGGAGGCTTGAGTCTTTGTCCTGCCGTGTGTCCCCAGCGCTGTCCCCAACCCGCAAACGCAGAGGCTCTTGGCGTGTGCATTTTTTCGCTTTCTCAAAGTCGGCGCAATCCAAGGCGACCGAGGGGCTCTGGGTCCGTGAGGGTTACGGTTTCGTTCCCAGCGCCCGACACCCGGCCTGGTGGGTACCGGGAACTCAGGCATATGCCTTTTGCACGCCTCCGTACATATGAGCTTTTGCTCTCTACCCAAAAACACATACGGAGGGCCCACGAGCACTTAGGAAAAAGCAAATTAACCAGAATGGCTAAGACGAAAAAGTCTGACCATACTAAGTGCTGACAAGAACAGGGGCAACGGGAGCTCTCATCCACAGCGGGCAGGAACACAAAGTGGGGGCGCCCCTGGGGGAAAACAGTGCGCTGGGGTCTAAAAAGTTTAAACCTGGGGCGCCTGAGTGGCTCAGTCGGTTGAGCATCTGACTTCGGCTCAGGTCATGATCTCACAGTTCGTGAGTTCGAGCCCCGCGTTGGGCTCTGTGCTGACAGCTCGGAGCCTGGAGCCTGCTTCGGATTCTGTGTCTCCATCTCTCTCTGCCCCTCCCCAGCTTGTGCTCTGTCTCTCTGTCTCTCAAAAATGAATAAATGCTAAAAAAAAAAAATTAAAAAGAACAATAATAATAATAAAAGAAAAAGTTTAAACCTTTACCTACCACGGGATCACCTACCAATAAGCACATGAAAAGAGGCTCCGAAAAAGTCTGGTTTGTGTGATTGAAAAGAAAAAAAAAAAAGATCCCCGACATCATTAGTTACCAGGGAAATGCAAAGCTCAGCTACGGAGAGATGCCACGCCACGAGGAGAAAGGACAGACAATAGGACAGACAGTAGGACAAGCTGGCCAGGGTGTGGAGGAACCGCCAGCCTCGACCACCTGCTGGCGGGGATGGGACGTGGAAAACGATTCGGTGGCTCTTCACAGAGGTACCCCATACGGTTCCACCAGCAGCTCCGCTCCTAGGTACCTACCCGCCAGCACTGAAAACAGCCGTCCAACAAAAATGTGCCCGTGAACGTCCACGGCACCGTGATTCACAACAGCCAAAAAGTGGGAGCAGGCCAGACGTCCGTCAAAGGATGGGTGTGTAAATACTAGGAGTCCACCGCGCACGCGCAGGTCTCCCCCACCCCACCCCCCACCCCCGGGCCGCGCAGGAGCGAGGCGCCCACCCCCGCCGCCCCGTGGACCGACCCCGAACACGCGACGCTCAGGGAGGGAACCCGACAGGAGAAGCCACAGGGGGTGTGAGTCCGAGTGTGTGAAACGTCCAGAACAGGCTCATCCACGGACGGGAAGGGGGCTCTCGTGGGGGCTGGGGGAGGGGGAGGGATGGGAGGTGACTCCTGATGGGGACGGGTTTCTTTTTTGGGCGATAGAATGTTCTGGAATTAGTGGTAATGGTTGCACACCATAGTAAACATACCAAAACCCACTGAATCATACTATTTAAAATGGTGAATTTTCGGGTATGTAAACCGCAGCTTTAGATAGATAGATAGATCAATGATTAAAAGCCTCCTACATAGGCTTGAACGCAGAAAGCACTCAATAAATAGTCAGGATCATCATTACAATGGGCTGAATGAACATAATAGAGCCAGTTTCTTATCCCACAAACATTTATTGAGCACCTACTGTGATCTAGGCACAGTTCTGGGTGCTGGGGACGCAGCAATGAAGAAAAGCAGATAAAAGTCCCTGCCGTCAGGGAGCTCACATTGTAAGTGGAGGCACACAGACAATAAACAGATATAAGTAATTAAAATAAACTGGCCCTGGGCGCCTGGGGGACTCAGTCGATTAGGCATCCGGCTCTTGATTTCCACGCAGGTCAATGGTCTCTCGCTGCTTCCTCGGATGGAGCCCGGCGCTGCTTGGGATTCTCTCTCCCCTCGCTCGCGCTCCCTCCCTCTCTTTCAAGAAGAAATAAACTTAAAAAAATAACAATAAAATAAAATACAGCAGACCCTTGAACAACACCCCTCTGAACTGCACGGGTCCACTTTCACCCGACTTTGTTTGATAAATACAGCGCTATAAATGCATTTTCTATCCTCCTTATGATTTTCCTAATAACATTGTCTTTAGCTGACTTGTTTGTAAGAATACAGTAAATATTACAGGTAACATACAAAATATGTGTCGGTCGGTTTATGTTATCGGTAAGGCTTTGGATCAACGGTAGGCTATTGATAGTTAAGTCTTGGGGGAGGCAGAAGTTATGCATACGTTTTTGACCGTGCGGGGTGTCGCCACCCTTAACCCCCCAGTCGTTCAAGAGGCAACTGTATATTGACATTAGTAGTACACGCTAAAGAGAAAAACATAAGCAGAGTACGGGGCTTAGGAAGGGAGTGGATACATGGATGCAAGGATTAGGGCAGCATTCTCTGAGGAAGTGAGCAAGGCACAAGTCTATCTACAGAAGAGCATTCCAGGTAGCAGAGAGAGCCAGTGCAAAGGTCCTGGGGCAGGACAGGGCCCGCAAAGTTGGAGGAACAGCCAGGGAACCCGTGTGGCTGGAGCAGAGTGAACGAGGGAGAGAGGGAGGAGGGGAAGGCAGGGAGGGGACAGGAGTAGGTCCTACAGGGCCTTGGGGGCCTCAGAGAGGACTTGGGCTTTTACCCCAGGGAGGTGGGAGCCCTGGAGGGCTGTGAGCCCAGGCGGAGAAGGAACGGACTCAGGTGCTCACGGGCGCCCTCTGGTGGCTTCTCTGGGGAGGACAGACACCGTGGGGGAGGGGGGCCGGGGGAGGGGGTTGGGGAACTGTGCGGGTCCAGGCTGGTGATGATGGGGCGGCACCAGCTGGAGGCTTGGGAATGGCGAGAAGCGGCCTGGTCGGTAGCGGCCCAGATTCTGCCCCTTCGGTTTCTAGGTTCACATCCCAGCTCCGAGACCTTGAGCCGTGACCTTGAGGCAGTGACTCAATCTCTCTCCATTTCCTTTTTATAAAGCAAATAGAAGTCACCTATCTCAGAAGATTGAATGGACGCACGATGCTGAAAACAAGGCCTACTACCCAGTAAACGGTCCACGAGTGTCGTTTTCTGTCGCAATAACGATAGAACCACAACGACAACAATAATAGTAATAATTGTTACTGTGCATTGTCCCAGGGGTACAACGGTCAACCCAGGATCCTTTTCATCCTGACCCCTCCTCCCTCGGTTTGCCTCCCGGGGAACCTTCAAGGCCCGCTCCCAGTGGATTCCTGGAGGCAAAGACTGGAACTTTGTCACCTTCCGGTCCCCAGTCTTCAGCTCCAGGCCAAGGTGTCAGGAAGGAGGCACTGAAGGAATGAGTGAGTCTCCTGACCCTTCTGAGCAGAGCCCTGCCCCCCTCCCCTGCCTTACTGGCTCCCCATCTGGGTCCCTTTCTCTGTCCTGGTTCCTTCCGTGCAAACTTCCTCCCTAGTTCAGGGGCTGCGGAAGGGTCAGGGCTAGCAAACTCCTACTCATCCTTCAAATCCTCAGCTCAAATGTTTGGCAGAAATTTCATCTCCTCCCCGCAGACTCCCTAAGCCTCACACCCTCTCTCCACCTCAGCCCTGCATGACCAGGCTCCTGGGAACATTGCCGTCCTAGAGTCCCCCAGAAACTCCCCACCTAGACTCAGTCCTCTCGGTTAGGCTGAACTTGCCACAGTCCTACAAACCCTCCAGGCAGGCTCACGCCTTGAGCTCTGCCTGCGCTGTATCATCTGCCTGGAACATTCTTCTCCCCCTCTCTGCTTTGCCGATTTCCAAAGATGCACCCCAACGTCTCCTCCTCCATGCAGCCTTCCCTGCCTACTCCCTCCACACAGAACCCAATTTCCCCCTCCTGAGGACCTCAGCCCCAAGTCCCACATTTCAGCTTGTCCCGAGACCTCAGGCAAATAACTGAGTCAAGATTTTCTTTAAAAAAAAAAAAAAATTATATGGGCGCCTGGGTAGCTCAGTCGGTTGAGCATCGGGCTCCTGATTTCAGCTCAGGTCATGATCTCGCAGTTCATGAGTTCGAGCCCCGCACTGGCCTCACTGCTGTCACCAGAGAGCCTGCTTCAGATCCTCTGTCCCTCTGCTCTCTCTGCCCATCTCCCATTCACACTCTGTCTCTCTCAAAAATAAATAAACATTAAAAAAAAAACTTGGGTTAAAAAAAATTATAAGCCATTTCTTCCCGTGTGCAGGTTAAGTTTCTCATTCCCAAACTAGGGCAAAATGGTCTGCAGTCCCCCGGCTACACTGGTAACACGAGAGGTCTACGCAGCTTCTCTGGGCGGGCAGAAACTCCCAGAATGTGGTTCATGGTGGAGACGGCCCTCACTCCACTGGATTAGCTTCTGCACAAAGCCAGGCCCAGGAAGCCGCATTTAAACAAGCTCATTCTGAGCCTGGGGTAGGAGGTGGCTTCTGAGATGCCACCATGCATGGCCAGGGACAGTCCCTGCTCCATTTCCAGGGGATATAGATCAAGTGGAGAAGCCTCTTTCCTGCTGAATCTATGATTGAATTTAAATCAGGGGTTCCCGGGGGGCTCAGTCAGTTAAGAATCGGACTTTGACTCGGATCACGATCTTGCGGGTTCGTGAGTTCGAGCCCCGCATCAGGCTCTGTGCTGAGCGCTCAGAGCCTGGAGCCTGCTTCGGATTCTGTGCCTTCCTCTCTCTCTACCCCTCCCCCGCTTACGTTCTCTCTTTCTCTCTCTCTCACTCTCTCAAAAATGAATAAACATTAAAAATTTAGGGGCGCCTGGGTGGCTCAGTCGGTTAAGTGTCCAACTTAGGCTCAGGTCATGATCTCATGGTTCGTGAGTTCGAGCCCCACATCAGGCTGTGCTGACAGCTCAGAGCCTGGGTCTTGCTTCAGATTGTGTGTTTCCTTCTCTCTCTGACCCTCCCCCACTCACACTCCGTCTCTGTCTCTCAAAAATAAACAGACATTGAAAAAAAATTTTTTTTATTTTTTAATCTGATCAAGGTCCTGTCCCTCCTCTGTCCACAGTCCTCCAGGGCTCCCATCTCCTTGGGGTAAAAGCCCAAATCTTCCCTGGGGCCTGACACATGCCCTGCACAACCTGCTTCTGTCCTCTCCCTGCCCTCCCCTCCTCGTTCTCTCTGCCTCTCCCACTCTACTCCAGCCACATGAGCTTCCTGTCTGTTCCTCCAACACACCAGGCCTGGTCCTGCCCCAGGACCTTTGCATGGGCTGTGCCCTCTGTCTGGGGTGCTGTTTCTCCAGTGTGAGAACCCTCCTTCCTCAATCTGGCTCTTCCCTATCTCTCTGTTAGAGAGAGGCTCTAACTCTGTTAGAGTTAGGCTCTTCCCTATTTCTCTGTCCTTCCTTCCTTCTTTCCTTCCTCTCTCTTTCTTTCATAAACTCATGGATTCTCACTTTTTAAAAAAGTGTTTAGGATTCACTATTGCCTTTATCTGTTTTGGTGCTCCAATGATCCCAGACCTGCCCAGTGATGTCCCTTCACGGTGGTTCCTATGTCCTATTGACAGGTCCTGGCTCTTCTGTGAATATTTCCCTACTCCCTGGTATAAAAAGATGCTTCGAGCTTAGCCTCTATTTTCCATCCCCCAGCCCCAGAATTGGCCATTTCTCCCATGAGCCCTGGGCCCGTTTTAAAATGCACCCAGGAGAGGGGCACCTGGGTGGTTCAGTCGGTTAGGCATCCGACTTCAGCTTGGGTCATGATCTCACGGTTCGTGGGTTCAAGCCCCACATCAGACTCTGTGCTGACAGCTCGGAGCCTGGAGCCTGTTGCGGATTCTGTGTCTCCCTCTGTCTCTGCCCCTCCCCTGTTCACGCTCTGTCTCTCTCTGTCTCAAAAATAAATAAACGTTAAAAAAAATTTTTTTTAATGCACCCAGGACTTATTTTCTTCAGTACGGCAAGACATGCAGACACGGGAATGCCTGTCACATAGGAAGAGACTTGTCCTCTGGGATCCCTGAAAACGGGAGGCGGGGCCACACGGGGAAGCACCAGGGTCAGTCAGGAGGTGGGTGGGGGCCAGGAAACATGGGCAAGAGCCTTTATTATGATCTCCAGGTGAGGGCCGGGTGAGGCAGGGTAAGCAAGCTGGCAAATTTAGGGTTGACTGCTGTGTATAATTGCAGAAGAGTCTAGGACACAAGGGACCCCCCCCCCCAGCTACCTGGCACCAGGCTCTGGGGTGATGAGGATGGAGAGCAGTGGTCCTGAGCGTGAGAGCCCCCCAGGAGGCTCGAGTTGGGGTGTGGACTCTGGACTGGCTGGCTTGCAGGTAAAAGATACGCTCTGGGCAGTTTGTTTGCTCTCTCTGGGACTCCCCAGCTTTGGTGTCTCCAAGGTCAGCAAGCCCCCAAGACATCAGAGCATCAGAAAATAAAGGGGGGAGAAAAAGACACAATTAATACAGGATCCTTCTCCAGGAGGGTGGTATTTAGAAGCCAACATGTGGGCCCTGAGTGTGCTCATCGCCCCCGGGGTGTCCGTCTCAAGCCCCCTTGGCGAACGGAGCTGGGGAATATAGAAACGGAAATAAATAAACGCATACACGGCCAATCCTCAGGGTTCACACAGTCCGTGCTGGCAAACTCACTGACTCGCGTTTATCTGCGCCCCTGAAATCACTACTCGAGGCACTTTTTTCAACGTTTTTTTTTTTATTTATTTTTGGGACAGAGAGAGACAGAGCATGAACGGGGGAGGGGCAGAGAGAGAGGGAGACACAGAATCGGGAACAGGCTCCAGGCTCCGAGCCATCAGCCCAGAGCCCGACGCGGGGCTCGAACTCACGGACCGTGAGATCGTGACCTGGCTGAAGTCGGACGCTTAACCGACTGCGCCACCCAGGCGCCCTTACTCGAGGCACTTTTCAGTCATTTGCGGATGAGCACCCGGGGGGCAAACGGCGGGAGCCGCCCCACGTGCCCATTCCCAGCTGAGGGCGAGGAAGGGGACACTCCGCCCTCTTGTCCCAGCTTCGACGGTAAACCAGCGTCCCTTCCGTGGGCTGTCGAGTGCCACATTTCGTTTGCTTTTTTGCGCTTCTTGTGGGCGATTTTGCTGTTTGCGCTGCCCCCCCGCCCCCCAGCCTCCTGGGCTGGCTGGTGTTCCTAAGCTCCAGAGGCTGTGACTTGTCTTACGGAGAAAATACTGACTCACGTCGAGTTCCATTCCTCCCATCGTGGTGAGCTGCGGTGAGGCCGCCGTGGGCTGGGTTATGAAGCAACAACATACATTATAGAGGGTGTCTTTGGGGGGCACCCGGGGGGGGGTGCAGTCGGTTAAGCATCCGACTCTCGATTTCCACTCGGGGCATGATCTCGCAGTTCGTGAGTTTGAGCCCAGAATCGGGCTGACAGTGCAGAGCCTGCTTGGGAGTCTCTCTTTCTCTCTCTCTCTCTCTCTCTCTGCCCCTCCCCTGCTCGCTTGCTCTCTTAAAATAAATAAACTTACAATTTTTTAAAAGAGGGTGTCTTTAAACAGAAACACATGGGGCGCCCCGGGGTGGCTCAGCGGGTTGAGCACCGACTCTTGGTTTCAGCTCAGGTCACGATCTCACAGTTCGTGGATTCGAGCCCCACGGTTGGCTCTGCGCCGGCAGCTCAGAATCAGCTTGGGATATTGTCTCTCTCTCTTTCTCTCTCTGCCCCTCCCCTGCTCGCGCTGTCTCGGCCTCTCTCAAAAGAAAGGAATAAAACTTCAAAGAAAAACATTTTAAACAGAAACACATGACACAAGGTTACCTATCGACGGGTTGACGAAAGCGTTGTGAACAGAGACGCACAGGACCCTCACCCCAGATTCCCTCCCGGAGCCCTTCTTGGGCTCCCACTCACTCCGCGTCCGCGGCGACTCGACTTTGTCGTGTGTCACAAGAACGGACTGTGCATACATCCGGCCTCACTCGACAGGACCCCCCGAAAGGATCGTCAAGAAATCCCCCTCCCCCCTCCCCATGCACCTTAGAATCGACACCGCCCTTTGCGAATAACCATCACTCCTCACGGGGCAAGCAAGGCCATGTTGCACGCCTTTAGGAAATGCTCCTCTCCCTCTGCCCCCGACTTCAGAGAGGGAAACTGAGGCCCCCCCAGGGGTGGAGCTGGGTCTAGCCCAGCATCCTTCCCCAGCACTCCCCTCCCTCTGCACGGAGGCTCCTGAGGGTGTGCCTGTAAAAGCTTTCGGTTCTGAGCTTTCTCTGAAAACTCTTCCCTTACTTCTCCTTATCTGTGTCCAGCAATAAAAGTCCCCAAAGTTCACGGGGCGGGCGGGCAGATAAGAGCAGACACGTGAGCAGCGGGACCGCCCCTCCCCCCCCTCCCCCGCCCTGGGACGCAGGCGCAGTCGGGATCCTTGGGAGCCCCCCCCTCCCTGCCAGCCTCCGTGTCCGCAGCCACGTGGCCAGGCGCAGCGCCTCCTGCTGGCCACCGCAGGAAGCGGCCAGGCTCCCATTCTTGCCGGGGATCGAGGCCCCGGAGGGGGGCCGGCAGGGTGGGCGCAGCTGGGCTTGGCAAATAAAGTCACGTGGCGCCCAGTTAAGTGGCAATTTCAGATAAACAACGAGTAATGTTTCCGTGTAAGAGTGTCCCTTGCTCATTTAACCGGGCGTCCCCGAGTCCGTCTGGAGGCCTTGGCCCAGGCGAAGTCCCTGCTACTCCCCTGCCCCCCCCCCCACCCCACCCGGGGAAGGGGTCCTGCGATCCCAGCCCCCGGCCCTTCCCTCCAACCCAGCTCCCTGAGCCGTGTGCGGCTCTGTTTTCCCTACCCAAGCAGGTGTGGGTTTTTTGCTTGTATGGTTTTTTTCTTAATACTTTTTAGCCATAGCAGAAGTACATGACATCAAACTTGCCGCTTTAACCCTTTCTAAGTGCACAGCTCAGCGGCGTCAAGCACGTGCACCTAGCTGTGAACGTCGCGTGCCACCCCCTCCATCCGTCTCCAGAACTTTCCACCTCCCCAGACTGAGGCCCTGCCCCCAGGAAGCACGGACTCCCCGCCCCCTGCCCCACCCCTGGCTGCCGCCATCCACTCTCTGTCCCTGTGGGCGGACGGGGACTCCTCTAGGGACCCCCTGTGAGTGGGGTCGCACAGGACGTGTCCTTCTGTGTCCGGCTCCTGTCACCGCGCGCAGTGACCTCCGGGTCCGTCCACGTGGTGGCAGGACGTCGTTTTTAAGGCTGGATCATATTCCGGTTGTGTGTATCCATCCATTCACCTGCTGGCTGTTCCCATCTCCTGGCTGGTGTGAGTCATGCTGGTGTGAACACGGGTGAACAAGTACGTCTTCAAGTCCCTGATTCCGGTTCTCGTGGGCAGAAACCTGGGGTGACTCACTGGGTCTGACGGTCACTCTGTGTTTAATCTTTTGAGGAGCCGCCAGACCGTCTTGCACAGCGTTGCACGCTTTTCTGTCCCCACCAGCCGTGCACCAGGGCCCCGCTTTTGCTACATCCTCACCAACACGTCTGACTTTCCGGGTTTTTTTGGTTTTTTTTAAATCATTATTTATTATTATCATTATTATTACTCTAGCTGTCCCGGCGGGTAGGAAGTGGAAACTCACTGTGGTTTTGATCTGCATTTCCCTGACGACTGATGATGGTGAGCATCTTTTCGCGTGCTCCTTGGATCTTTGCAGATCTCTCTGGAGAACAGTCGTTGGCCCGTGTTTTAAGGGAATCAATTCAATAAGTCATGGCCCAGAGGCCCCGGGTGGCTCAGTCGGTTAAGCGTCCGACTTTGGCTCAGGTCATGATCTGACGGCTCCGGAGTTCGAGCCCCGCGTCGGGCTCTGTGCAGACAGCTCGGAACCCGGAGCCTGCTTCGGATTCCGTGTCTCCCTCTCTCTCCGCCCCTCCCCTGCTCACGCTCTGTCTCTCAAAAATAAATCAACGTTAACGGAAAAAGTTTTTAAGGTGGAAACTAGCACAGTGCACCATGCTTTGCAAGGCCAAGGGGCAGCTTGCATCACTTTCCCTGGGGTCATGTTCGCACTGAAATGCATGCCCCGAGCGAGCGAGTGTCTGTATATGGGCGTGTGTACATACTTTGAACTGGATGGAGATGTCACGGACGAAAAAGGCTTGAAGGCTCTCCGCTGCTTCCATAATTTAATCCTTGTGTGTGTGATGAGTGGATTCACTGCAACGGCGACTCTCAGCTGAGCGTGATTTTGCCAAGAGACAGCAACGTTGGTGACATTTCTGGTTCTCACGACTCGGGGAGATCCTGCCCGCGGGGGACACTGGGCCGTGTCTGGGGACATGTGCGGTTGTCCCGACTGGGGTGCTCCTGGCATCGAGGGGGCGGGGGATGAGGCTCAGCCCACACAGTGCGACCCCAAAGAATGACCGGGCCCCGATGTCCAAGTGCAGAGGGAAGGACCCTGGACCAGACTGCGCGGTGGCACAGGGCCCAGACCGTGTGACGCGCTGCCCCCGTGTGGACGCCCGTGGAACACGCTGCACGCACTGCGTGACCTTGGGGAGGGTCTCCACAGGCCCCGCCCACCGTCTCTTTCTTCCAAGGTGACACTATTCTAGCTCCCGGCTGCCCGACAGGCTAGCTTCTCCTGGCCGTGGGGCCCTTGAGATGTGGCCGGGGCAACTGAGGAAGTGAGTTTTCAATTTCCTGTCGTTGCAATTCATTTACCTTTAAATGCAAATAGCCCCATGTGCCCGCCGGGACCCAAGTGGACAGCCTGGTTTGTACAGAAAGCAGACACTCTTCCTGGGGCAGTAGGGGTGTGTGTGTGTGTGTGTGTGTGTGTGTGTGTGTGTGGCTGTTGTGTCTCCAGGTTGGGCGACGTGTGTATTTAGGACTACATTTTTGAATTCTTGCATATTTAGCACGTACGGGCACCAGACCCTGTTCTGAGCACTTCACCCGCCTCGTTCCAAGTCTCCACTCAAACAAGTACTGACAACACGCCCACTTTATAGAAGAAGAAACTGAGGGTCAGAGAGGACAGCTGCCCAAATGCTCATACCTCTGTGCTAACCGCCAGCTAAGGGGCCCTCGTGCCCTATTTCATTCCATCCCACAATTTTCCGGGACTTGTATGACTCCCATCTTGCAGAGGAGAAAACTGAGGCCCAGTCACCCCCACAAGTAGAATGCCAGAGTGAGGGATGCCTGGCTGGTTCGGTCGGTGGAGTGTGCGACTCCTCATCTCGGGGCTGTGAGTTCAAGCCCCATGTCGGGTGTAGGAATCACTTGAAAATAAAATAGAAAAAAAAAAAAAAGAGGGAAGCCTGGGTGGTTGAGTCAGTCAAGCATCCGACTCTTGGTTTTGGCTCAGGTCATGATCTCGTGGTTTGTGGGATCGAGCCCCCACGTCAGGCTCTGTGCTGACAGAGCAGAGCCTGCTTGGGATTCTCTCTCCCTTTCTCTTTCTCTCTTTCTCTCTCTCCCTGCCCCTCCCTTGCTTGCACAGTCTCTCTTTCTCAAAATAAATAAACATTAAAAAAATAAAAATAAAAATCTCCTTTAAAAAAAGGGGGGGCACCTACTGTCAGCGCAAAGCCTGGTTTGGATCCTCTGTCCCCCTCTCTGTGCCCCTTCCCGACTTGCTCTCTCCCCAAAATAAATAAATATTAAAAAAAAAAAAAAAGGAAAAGAGAAAAGAATGCCAGAGTGAGGATTTCAACCCACATAAGTCTCTTAACCACGACACCAAACTGCCTCCCTAGAGTGCTCTGCGGGGTCATGGAGAAGGTTGGGGGAAACGGATGGGCTTGAGAACCGGTCACCCTGGTCTGAAGTTGGAACCTCGCCTCTGTCAATTCCCAGCTGTGTGACCTTACGGAGGTGTCTTGCCCTCTCTGAGCCTCGGGGTCTCCTCAACCGTCTTCCTGGGGCTTCTCTGGAGATTAAACGATATAGCTTGTCTTAGTTTGCTTGGGCGGCTGTAACAAAATACCACAGGCTGGGTGGCTTAAACACCTGACATTTCTTTCCTCGTGGTCCTGGAGATCAAGGTGCCAGGCGGGTCAATGTTTGGTGAGGGCTCTCTCCTGGGGCGGCAGTGGCCGCCTTCTGGCTGTGCGCTCCTGGCAAGGCCCCAGCCTCTGACCTCACCTAACCCTGAACCCCCAAAGGCCCACCTCCAAACACCATCCCGCTGGGGGTCAGGGCTTCCACAGAAACCTGTGGTGGGGACACAGTTCACTGCAAACCACTCAAAACAGCGAGCACATTCACCAGGAAATACTGGCTAGGGGTGTCCGCATGGTGGTTGAGGTTCAAATCCTGCCTCTTCTGGCCACTGGCTGTGTGCTCCCGGCCCGTGGCTCGAACTCTCTGGGCCTCTGGGTCTCAGTTTCCTCCGCCGCAAAATGGGAGAGGTAACAGTGCCCACCTCAAGCACTTGGGACAACACTGGGGGCATGAGTGCATTTGGGGACCTTGGCCACTTCCACTTGTGACGAAGGGGGGGATTTATGTTGTCAGGGGGGCCGGCTGAGGGCGTCTGGGCACCAAGGAGCCGGGACGGGGGGAACCGGGTCCTGCGGCAATACAAAGTCTTCTCATCCACTAGAGAGAAGGACGCCCAGAGAGGGACGGACCCTTATCCAGAGCCACACAGCCCACCGGTCACAAAGCCGCACCTGGCACTTGGCCCCTGGGGACCTCCGGAGGGCAGGGTGGGTGGGCAGCCATACCTCCTGCTCCCCACAGTCCCCAGATGTCCCCAGAGACACGCCCCCTGGCAGCAGCCTCCTAATCCCGGTCCCCAATTACCACACGGCCCCAGGGAAATACCGGCTACACCTTTTAAAGGCCTTAAACACCCCAACAAGCTCCCGGCCCTGCCAACGCCTGGCTCCCGAGGGTGCAGCCAGAAGCCCCGGGAGAAGGCAAAGCACAAAAACAAACGCAGTCATTGTCCAGCACAGCCTCGGCCGGTGGCATCAGCCCTGGAGGCCTGGGTCCCCCTCTCCCTGCCCCCAACCAGGCTGGGTGGCAAGCGGCCGGGCCCCACTGTCCCTAACTAAGCCTCGATCGCCCGCATTTGCAAAATGGAATGAATCCTAGTGAATGAATTAATACACGAAGAATACCGAGCGCGCAGCACGCAGGAGGGCCCTGCCACCCCCGGAGGTCAAGAGCGTTGTCTGTCTGTCTTTCTCAGGCCTCCCCGCTGCAGGCCAAGCTGGCGAGGGCCGAGAAGCAGGGGACGGCTATGCAGCAGGCCGGATCACATGACACGGGAGCACTGCCCGGGTTCCAAGATTGAGGGGCTGACGGTCCCGAGTGAGGTGGGGATGGGGGAGGGGCATTCGCCGTGGGAGACAGTCTGGCGGTTCTTCAAAAAGTGGCACGAGGAGGGGGGACCCTGGGTGGCTCAGCTGGTTAAGCGGCTGACTTGCGCTCCGGTCATGAGCTCACAGTTCCCGGGTTCGAGCCCTGCGTGGGGCTCTGCGCTGCCAGCTCGGGGCCTGGAGCCTGCTTCGGATTCCGTGTCTCCCTCGCTCTCTGCCCCTCCCCCGCTCGCAGTCTGTCTCTCTCTCAACAATAAGCATTAAAAAAAAAAAAAATTAAGGGCCACCTGGGTGGCTCAGTCACTTAAGCGGCTGACTCTCAGTTTTGGCTCGGGTCCATGAGTTCGAGACCCATGTCAGGCTCTGTTCTAACAGCGAGGAGCCTGCTTGGGATTCTCTCTCTCCCTCTCTTTCTGCCCCTCCCCCACTCATTCTCTCTCTCTCTCTCTCTCTCAAAATAAATAGATAAACATAAAAATAATTTTTAAAAATTAAAACACAAAGTGGCACACGGAGTTTCCATCTGCCCCAGCGATTCCACTCCACGTTCCCCCAAGAGAAATGAAAACATGTGTCCACACGAAAACCTGCACACGCGTGTGCACGGCGGCGGGATTCATAACAGCCCACAGGGGATGCAATACAAGGTCCGTCCACCAACAAAGGGACACACGCGACGTGGCCACCGCGCACGCGCACGCCCCTCAGGTGCATCCACCGCGCACGCGCACGTCCACAGATGACCGTGGCCACCGCGCACGCGCATGTCCCTCCGCGGCCAGCAGGAGCGAGGCGCCCGCCCCCGCCGCCCCGTGGACAGACCCCGAACACACGATGCTCAGAGAGGGAACCAGACACGAGAGGCCACACGGGGCGTGAAACGTCCAGAACAGGCTCATCCAGGGACAGGAACGGGGGCTCGTGGGGGCTGGGGGAGGGGCTGAGGTGACAACTAATGGGGATGCCTTTGGGGGTGATGGAATGTTCCGGAATTAGATACTAGAGATGGTTGCACAGCTCAGTGAATGTACTAATCACCAAGGTGAATGAACCTGGAGGCCACTGTGCCCGGTGACAGGAGCCAGGCACAGAAGGACACGTCCCGCGTGACCCCACGCACAGGGGGTCCCCGGAGGAGTCCCGTCCACAGAGACAGAGAGTGGATGGTGGGAGCCAGGGGTGGGGAGTCCGTGCTTCATGGGGACAGGGTCTCAGTCTGGGGAGATGGAAAGTTCTGGAGACGGATGGAGGGTGGGCGCCCGACGGTGTGAGTGCGCCTGATGCTGCTGAGCTGGGCGCTTAGACGCGGTTAAGGGGCCCGCGGCTGGCTCAGCCAGGAGGGCCCGCGACTCCTGATCTCGGGGTCGGGAGTTTGAGCCCCACGCTGAGGGCAGAGATTACTTTTAAAAAATATCCGAGGGACAACTGGGTGGCTCAGTCGGTTGAGCGTCCGACTTTGGACTTTGGCTCAGGTCATGATCTCGCGGTCTGTGAGCTCGAGCCCCGCGTAGGGCTCTGTGCTGACAGCTCAGGGACTGGAGCCTGCTTCGGATTCTGTGTCTCCCTCTCTCTCTGCCCCTAACCCACTCGCATTCTGTCTCTGTCTCTCTCAAAAATAAATAAACATTAAAAAAAAAAAAATTTTTTTTAAATGGCTAAAATAGGGGCGCCTGGGTGGCTCAGTCGGCTAAGCGACCGACCTCGGCTCAGGTCATGATCTCACGGTTTGTGGGTTCGAGCCCCATGTCAGGCTCTGTGCTGACAGCTCAGAGCCTGGAGCCTGCTTCGGATTCTGTGTCTCCCTCTCTGTGCCCCTCCCCCGCTCATGCTCTGTCTCTCTCTCCTTCAAAAATAAATATTATGTAATAAACATTATAAATAAATATTATTATATTTATATTA
>NC_064816.1:2112704-2133881 GCF_023721935.1 Panthera uncia | reverse complement strand
CCGGTCCGGGCCGCGCGCACCTCCCCCAGGTCGGCGCCTGGCACCCCAGTTCCCAGCCGGGCCGTTCCCCCCACCCTTCGCTCCGGCTCGCGGCTCGGCGCCTACCCCCCCACCCCAACTCCTGGGCCGGGTCCCCTACAGCTCCCGGCCCAGCGCTACTCCCCCGCCCCCATCGCCGCCAGCCCCCGGGCTCCCCCCCCATCCCCCGTAGGTCCCGGTCCCTCTCCCAGCCCCCAGCCCAGATCCCCCCCTCCACCCCCAGTTCCCAGGCCCGGTCCCCTCCAGCTCGCGGCCCGGATTCCCCCCTCCCCCAGCCCCTGAGGCATGCTTCCCGCCCCCCCCCCCCCCCCCCCCCCCCGCGGGGGGGGCCGGGGGGGGGCCTTGGCCGCGGGCCTGGGGCTCCCCGGGAGCCCCACCGGGCACCTCTAACACCGGGGCTGCTTTTGGGGCCTAGGAGTGGGGGGAGATCCGAGGCGCACCCCTCCCGGAAGAGCGCAGCCGGGAGGAAGGGTGCTGGGAATCTGGGGTGGAGGGCCCCCCGCCGGGTGATTTCGGGCGCTGGGAGAGGCCCCTTCCCCAAGGGGACTTTGCGGGGAGGCCTTGCTCCCCCACCAACTTGGGGAGGGGCACTCCAGGACACGTTCTCCCCCCATCGCAGAGGCAGTTGGGGCTCTCGGATGTGCACCCCCCTCCGGCGCTGTGGAGGGGCGGTAGAGGGCGCACGCTGCCCCCCACCAAGGGCGGACCTTAAAACGCACCCCCACAGCCTGGGGGTGGCGGGGAACGAGGCGGCTCGGGCGCACCCACCCCCTCGCCTTCCCCCGGGAGAGGCGGGGGCAGGAAGCGAGGGCGGGGGCCGCGCCAGGGGCTGTAAACACGAGCCCGGGAAGTGGGGCGAGGGGGCGGGGGGGGGGGGGGGGGGGCCGCGATGCAGCTGCGCCGCCGGCCGGCCGCCGCCTCGGGGGTCGCCCCGCCCCGCCCGGCCCTGACCCGGGCCGCCCCCTCCCCACAGGGCTCCTCTCACCTACCCCAGCAACTCAAATTCACCACCTCGGACTCCTGCGACCGCATCAAGGATGAGTTTCAGCTGCTGCAGGCTCAGTATCACAGGTGAGCTGGGGGCCAGGGGCCCTGCAGGGGGGGGGTGAAGGACACCCCTAGAGGGGAGGTTGCGGCCCCTACTGTATACGTAGGCTTGAGAAAATGTAGGTAGAGGGTGTCCTTTCATGTGGTAGGCGCTGTCGTGAACACTTTTCCAATATTAAACTCCCCTAGACTTCAAAACAGCCCGTTTCGCAGGTAAGTAGACGGAGGCACAAAAAGTTAAGTTATGTGCCCAGAGCCGCGGCAACCTGCCTGGCTTCAGAGCCTCTCTCCCCACGCCCACCGCCACCCCCATTGGGTAGAAGACCTCCCAAGAAGTTGGAGATGGCCTTCCACTTAAACAGGTTTAAGCCCAGAGAAGTTAAGAGATTTTCTGGGGATGCCCAGCAAGGAAGTGGCACACGGACACTTGCACCCAGTCCCTGGGCTGAAGAATGCGAGCCCTCAGGGCTGTGTTACCGAGTGTGGGGCTTTGCCTGGGAATCAGAAGGGGGTCCTTGGTGACGAATCCCAGCGGGGCCTCGGGCCCTCTCTGGACCTCCGTTTACCCACACAAAAGCGATCTAAGAAGCTTCCTGGGTTTTCTTCAAGAAGAAAGGGAAGTAGATAGAGATATTTACCAAAATCTCACCTTTTGAGGGTACTTTCCACGCTCCCCGTGTGGTAAATACTCAACCTACATCCTCTTGTTTAATCTTCCCCCAGTGTCCTATCGCTGGGCCCATTTTACAGATGAGGAAACTGAGGCACAGGCAGTTGAACTTTGTTCCATCCCCTGATGTGGAGAGTTTAGGGGCTCGGCTTGGCAGGTCTGGCTTTTATGAGCCCCCCCAGGGGGTCCTTCCCTCCCTGCCTGGCCCGTGCCCAGGAGTACTGGGCCTGGTCCAGTCCCTTAGACTGGAGGTCACAGTGCGGTCACAGTGCTGTGTGACCTCAGGTAATCCAGATGCCCTCTCTGAACTTTGGGATCTCCATCCACTGGACCTGGGTGTCTCTCTATACAATGAGGGGTCCTACCGTGTTGGGGGTACACACGGGATTTACCCGATCTCCAAGAAGGGCCAGAAATCCAGAGTTTGCAGTGGAAGTGCCTGATTTTTTTTTTTTTTTTTAAATGGCGTCAACAAATAGTTTTCTTAAAGAAAATGAGAGAAAACAAACTCACAGGGCCCCTAGCGTCACAGACTGTGGCCTGTGTCTGAACCTGGATGTACAAGGCAGTCAGTTTGGTGGAGGGAGACGCTAAGCCCCATGAGACCGACATGCGTTTATTGGGTGCTTACTGTATAACAGGGGCTGTTCTAGAAGCTTTCCTTGTCTTAATCGGTTTCATTCTCCCCACCCCACCCTGGGAGGTTGGCACTTAATAGATGCAGAGACCAAGGCCCAGAGAGGTAGAGGGTCACACAGCGTCAAAACAGCGGGGCCGAACTTTGAGTCCAGTCTGCCTGGCTCGAGTCGGCCGTCTGCTTTCTGCCTCTTTCTCTGCCCTCCTCGTTAGGGCTGGCGGCAAGTGGGCTTTGAGAAATGCTGTAAGCTCATCCTTGCGGGGAGAGCCTGAAAGAGGCCAGGGGCTCACCACCTCTGTCACCCAAAAGTGGAACTTGAATCCCCTAGTGAAATCAAGGCTTGTGAGAGGGGCCTGGCCGGTCCCCTTGGAGATTCCTTGCTGAGTCCAACCCAGCTCCCTGCCAGCCAGCCAGCCCTGCACCCTCTCTGCCCTTTTGTGGTTTCTATTCCTTCCTCCCTGGCCGGATCGTTTTCCCCAGTGGTTGGGACTGTGGTCTCTGTAGCCAGCTTTCTGGCTGTGTGACCTTGATCCACTTACTCAACCTCTCTGGGCGTCCACTGCGTCATCCGTGGCACGAGGGTCGGCGCTAATATCACGGACTTCATCGAGTTTCTGGACGGGGAGAAGTTTCTCTGAGTCCCTGGCAGACCTGGGGTCAGGGTGTTTGTAATCCGTGTGGTTACCCAGGACTTTCTGTGCAGCCGTATCTCCCAGGCTGATTTCTTGATCCTCGGTTTACAGTCCGGGAGCCCGAGGCAACCAACCCCCTGCCCCATCTCCACAGAGGGGCGCGTCGTCCTGCCCCCACCAAAGCTCTGGGCTCCCCTGCACGGTGGTAGGGGGGACCTCAGCCCGGCCCCTGGCCCCTCCCTCCTTGTTCTGTTTCAGCCTGAAGCTCGAATGTGACAAGCTGGCCAGTGAAAAATCAGAGATGCAGCGTCATTACGTGATGGTAAGCTGGCCCCGGGTGGGCGGGCGGGGGCTGGTGGGGGGACCCCAGACCCTCCTCCGCCCCTGGCAGCTGCCTGACCCTGGCCGCCTCCTGCGGGATGTAGGAGGATTCGGGGTCTGCGCTCCATTCAGCCGGCCCCCGGGGCCTGGCTGAGTCCGCCTTGCCGGCCTGGCCGCCGGCCCAGGCGGTGGCCGAGGTGCCAAACCACCGGGTTGCAGCCTGGGCCTGCCAGGTCCCCCGGCTGTCCTTGGCAGCAGAGGAGGCGGCTGCTGTGAAAGCCAAAGCCAGGAACTGACGTGGGGGAGCAGCCAGATCCCTCCCTGCCCCCACAGTTTGGGCATCCCAGCGTTTAACCCCTCCTGGCCCGGGCTTCAGAAGGAGGACTGCGGGGGGGGGGGGGGGGTGGCCAGGAAGCTGACATCCTTTGAGGTCCCAGGGAGGGAGGGGGTGACACTGCATTCTTTGCCTGACATCTGAGACCCTGCCTGTGCACGCTGCCAGAATCACTTGCCGGGATCCACACCCACCGGGTGGCAATTTCTACATCAAAAACCCCTGCGTTGGTCCAGCCCAGAGCCCGGCTCTCCCAGGCTACAGGGGAGGCAGAGGCAGATACTTACCCTCCTGGCCCCAGAGGGATGGGGCTGGGCCGGAGAGAGGGACCCAGGACTGGCGGGGGGCGGGGGACGGTTCCAGAGAGGGGCACGCTGCCTAAGGAAGGCTGCACGGAGAACGGGGCATTGCGGCTCGGGTCTTGAAGAATGAGTAGGAGCTTTCTGGGCAGAGGAAAAACTGCAATGTCCTGGGAATGAACTTGGCTTCCCCTGCCCCACCCCCAGGGATGATGGGGAGCCATGAGGGACTTGAGGGGAGGGGAGGGGGCAGGGTCAGATCTGGGACGTGAGGAGGGGGGCTCCTGACCCCAGAGCCAGACCCAGCAGGCTTTGTTTATCCTGATTATTTATACCCAGGAAGGCAGACTTCCCGGGAGTCTGGGGAGTCTGGGGCCACCCGCCGACAAGACACATAAAGATAAAAGATTAGGAGCCCTGGAATGTTTGTGTGCCGGAGAGGGGCTGGAAAATTATTCCAGAACCCAGGGGAGCCAGGCCAGGCTGGGGCCCTGAAGCCCCCTCCCAGCTCCCTCAAGTGCCCCCCCCAGGGGCCTGGGCCCCTGCTCTGGCTCTGGGTGCCTCCTACATGCCTCTCCTCTCTCCTGCCTTCACACTCTCATCTGGCTGCCTCCTGCCCTCTCTGTCACTCCCCCATCTCCGTCTCTGGAGCCCCCCATCCTTTGCCCACCCCCCATTTCTCTCTCTCTCTCCCCCCCCCCAATAGTACTACGAGATGTCCTACGGCTTGAACATCGAGATGCACAAGCAGGTACGCCCCCCGCCCCCCTTGAGCACCCCCAGGCAGGTGGGCCCGGCCCCTTGGCTATACACCAAGTCTGTCCTCCATACTGTTACTTCCAAGCCCTCTGTCTGCTCTTTCCTGGGCCCCCCTGGGAGGTTTATCTCCCTGAGGGGGAGGGGCAGAAACTTTCCCCCAACCTACCACCCCCCTGCCCCGTCGACCCCCCCTTTACAACAGTGGGGGAGGGTAACATGCCAGCGCACCGTGGACCCCCAAATTGCCCCTCACCCTGCAGCCTTGCTTTGGCCATCCGTGCCCTGAGGGGGGGTCATAAAAACAATGATGCTGGCCACCCCTCCCCTCCAAGCAGCCACTCCTTACCAGGCGCCGGCCATCATCTCAGGGCCCCCCGGCCCCCCGAGCCTGGTCCTGCGTCGTCACTGTCAGCGGCAGGGCCGGGAGCCAGCCTCGGATCCCACCTCTACCGCTGGTTGGGTGCCCATAGGCTTGAGGGGTTGATCTGACCCTGGGCCGGGCTGGCCTCTTAGCTAGAACCTCGCGGGCCTCCTGGGGCTGGTCTGCACCTGCCCCCGCCGCCCGCCCTAGACTGAACCCTCCGTGCGTTCCAGGCTGAAATCGTCAAGAGGCTGAATGGGATTTGTGCCCAGGTCCTACCCTACCTTTCCCAAGAGGTGAGTGACCCTCCACCCCCCAAGGGCTGCTGGGAGGAGGAAGTAGACAGACCGTCGACTTGCCCCAGGCCCTCCCTGCTGCAGCCCTCGACCACACACCTCCCCTCTCTGGACCTCCCAGACACCAGCCTGGCCGGTGTGGAAGAATCCCCAGGCTGGAGAGACCCCCGGGGGTGCAGGGCAGTGGAGGGAGGGGCCTCACCCTGCTGCAGAATTCCCAGCTGGAGTGAGTCATTTCACTGGGGAAAATGTCAGATATGCCCAAGACTGCACCAAGAGTTGTTCCTGCCTGTCCTGCTTCTGCCTCGGACCTTCCTGAGGTTTGTCTGCCAGGCCCCGCGGGCCACCTCAGGCCACAACACCAGAAGCGTGTGTGTGTGTGTGTGTGTGTGTGTGTGTGTGTGTGTGTGTACGGGGAGGGCACTCAGCACACGTCCGCAGACGTGCACACAGACGTGCACAGACGCGACGCCCAGATACACGAGGCACACACATGCACGTGTGCACGCAGATGCACGTACGTGCAGCCACCCAGAGACCCACAGGTGGACGCGTGGACACATGCACGCGCCCCGGGGAACCAGGCACCAGGCTCTCACTTCTGCTTTTTGAGATTTTAAGACTCTTGGTGTGAGACCCGCTCCACATTCCCCGCCCCTGCCATTCCTGCCCTGCCAGGTTTTGCTGTCGATAATTCATTTCCTCTTTAAGGCCAGGCGATCTTGGGGCCCTTGGGGAACCTGCATGCCCAGGGACAGTTCCAGAAGGACACTGTGAAAACCCCAGAGAAAGGGGTTCTCGGGGCCTTGAAGACCTAGACTTGTGCTTTCCTCTCATGACGGGGGCTTCCTGGTAGGCAAGGCAGAAAGAGACGTTGGCAGATTCTGGCATCTGATGGCAGAAGACATGGACGTTCGGGGAGTGCTGGGGTGTGGAGGGGGCCGATTGCTCTGGGGAGGGATTGCGCTGAACCTAGACTCCTACTCCAGCACTGCCAGAATCCACCGGGCCTTCCTCAGCTATGGAAGGAGAGGGGCTTGGATTAGCAGATGTTCGACCGCAATCTGCAAGACCTTAGGATCGAGACTTGCCTGTACAGTTGGCCACGTTGTGCACTGTACATCTATTTCTTTGTAGGTGGCAGATGCAGGGTGTCTCTCAGACTCACCCAATGTTGTTTTCTTAAGTATGTTTGGCACTGGCTGAGGCTTGGTAAACAGAAGGGGATGGAGAGGGGTTTTCTGGTGGGGTCGAAAGCCATGGGGGTTGGGTGGGACGGTGCATGGTGCTGATAGCCTGGATGGGAGAGTGGCTTCTCTTGGGCTCTGTGCCCCAGAGCCCCACCTGAGATCAGGGTGCAGCACCTGGCTCCTCTCTGCCCCCCATTCCCCTTTCCAGCACCAACAGCAGGTCTTGGGAGCCATCGAGAGAGCTAAGCAGGTCACGGCTCCTGAGCTGAACTCCATCATCCGAGTACGTCTGGGTCTCGGGTGGGCGGGCAGGTGGGAGGGCAGGTGGGCCCGGCAGCTAACGCTCCCCTCCTTCTGCCCTGCAGCAGCAGCTCCAAGCCCATCAGCTGTCCCAGCTGCAGGCCCTGGCCCTGCCTCTGACCCCGCTGCCGGTGGGGCTGCAGCCGCCTTCGCTGCCGGCCGTCAGCGCGGGCACCGGCCTCCTCTCGCTGTCCGCGCTGGGCTCCCAGGCCCACCTCTCCAAGGAAGACAAGAACGGGCACGACGGGGACACCCACCAGGAGGATGACGGCGAGAAGTCGGATTAGTGGGCGGCCGGGATGGGGAGGGTGGGGGGACAGAGGGGAGACAGACAACGGAAGAGAGAGGAACGTTTAGCGCAAGACACAGTGTAGCTCGGGATTGGCTGAACTCGGTAGTATTTATGGTAGCCGCCTGCTGGGGCCCTAGCCCTGCCTGTGTGCCGCCCCTAGCTTCGCTCACACCCCCGGCCTCCCTCCTCCTCCTCCACCCCCCACCCCTGCAGCCTGAGTGGGTGAATACCTTGCTCATGCTCATTCCACACCGGAGGCAAGCTGAGGCCTGGAGGCACAAACGGGAAGCCAGGTCAGAGGAGAGCAAAGCCTCCAGAAGCCCCGCACCCCTGCACTTCCCCGTCCGCACATGCGCACCTGACTTCCGCCCGCAGGGCCCCTCAGGGCGCGCCCCCCAGCCTCTCACCCCGGCACTGCATGCAGACACCACGCTAGCTGCCCCTTCCTGCCCTGGGCACCCCCCCCCCTCCCGTCCTCCCCCCTCCCTCACCTCCTCTGCCCGTTCCGGAGCCCACGCCCACCTGTCCTCTCCCCTCGCCCCGCAGGAGAGGGGGCGGGGAGAGTGAGCTTAGCCAGGAGCAGGGGGAGGGGGGGCGGGCGTCCCAGAATTCCCTTTCTCCCCTTCCCGAATAAAGATGAGGGTACTCAAGTTGTCTTGGTTTTTATTTTATTTTTTTCCTTTTTCCAGTATACTAGCTTGTCTTTTAAGAAAAGGGATATTACGGGGGAAAAAAAAAAAGACAGAAAAATGTTTAAAAAAAAAAAAAAAGCAACACCCACACCTGTGTCTGTATATAGCCTTTTAGACTGTCAGCTTTTGTTGTGCTCAGTCGTCTGATCGCTGCGGAGAAGTGACAATGCTGTGTCGAGGGTGGGCTTAGCTGTGCCTTTCAAATAAAGATGTGAGAAGGTTGGTCGCCTTGTTCCTGCCTCTGTGTTGCGGGCTGCCGCGGTGCCCCCCTTCCCAGGGGAGGAGGGGGTTCCCTCACGTCTGAGCTCCCTCCTTATGGGGGACGGGATAGCGAGAGTCCCGGGTGAGTCCGGCTTGTCCGTGTAAGTCTGTCTGCAGAACTTGGTGCATAGACCAGAGAGGGTCAGCTGGAAGATCTAAGTCACACAGCCACGCCCCGGTGCTGGAGGCTTAATGGAGCTGGTTTCTGATCACCAGGCCACAGGGCTCCTAAGTGGCATTCTTTTCCCTTAGAGACAGATTTCCAGACGGCGGCGGGATCAATTGCCACTGCCCACGCGAAGACCCTTTTTCCAGAGCTGAGAACACCCCCAGCTGAACGTGACCGGGCCAGGACCTCTTGAAGGTCCTCGAGCCACCCCCTGAGCGGGACCACCTGGGGGAGCCAGAAGGAAAGGAGGTTCCCAGGGTGCATCTGGCGCTTGGGCCAAGAGGCCCTCAGGCTGCCCACCCAGGATGTGGGGAGAAGCTAAGGGTGGGGCTGGGCGGGGCAGCCAAGGAGGGCTGGGGCGTAGAATTCCCACCCTCAGGGACCTGGGCACCCAGGGACTTTTCAAGTCCAAGAAATTCTCACCTGCCCCCCATCCAGTGGGTTCCCATGGGGGACCAAAGGCAGAGGGGAAGGCGGACTGCTCACCGCACAAGAAATGGCTCATGTCCCTGAGCAAAGAGGAGACAGAGGAGTGGGGACAGGGACCGAGCCACCCAGGCGCCCCTGCACCCACTGCAGCCAGAGCACCTCTAAAAACGCCAGTGTGATGGGGTCACTCCCCGCCTAACGTTTATCCTCGGGTTAAAAACCCAAGCTCGGGCACCTGGGTGGCTCAGTTGGTTAAGCCACTGACTCCTGGTTCAGCTCACGTCACAATCTCACCGTTCCTAAGATCGAGCCCTGCCTGGGACTCCACAGTGACATCGCGGAACCTGCTTGGAATTCTCTCCCTCTCTCTCTGACCCTCCCCTCCTTGTGCGTGCGCTCTCTCTCTCAAAATAAATAAATAAGCATTAAAAAAAAAAAAAAAGGCATGAGTACTGAGTGATTCCATTTATATGAAGAACAAAATCCAGCCCAAGTGACCTGTACTGTCAGGTGTCATGGGGTCACCCTTGGCAGAGGGCGAGGGGCACAGGGGGCTTCTAATGGGGCCGGTCGTGTTTCACTTCTCAACTTGCCTGCTGATTACACGAGGGTGTTCACTTTGTAATAATTCATCGATTTGTTCACTTCACAACCTGTGCACCCTTTGTGTGTTACGTTTCACAATTTTAAAAAAATCATAAAAAATAGATTTGTGGTCTCCGTGGCAGCTGGATCTGCTCCCCACCCCTCCAATCATCCCTCTTCCGCAGGCGGCACCCAGCTTGAAACATCTCGCCATTCCTTGCCTAGAGGCCTTTGCACATGTTGTTCCCTCTGTCTGGAACAGTGTTCTTTTTTTTTTTTTTTAACGTTTATTCATTTTTGAGAGACGGAGAAGAGAGAGACAAAGTGCAAGTCGAGCGGGGGAGGGGCAGAGAGAGAGGGAGACAGAATCTGAAGCAGGTTCCAGGCTCTGAGCTGTCAGCACAGAACCTGACGTGGGGCTCGAACCCACAAACCGTGAGATCATGACTTGAACCGAAGTCAGAGGCTTAACCGACTGAGCCACCCAGGCGTCCCCGGGTCCCTGGATGACATGTTTCTTAAGTCCTCTCAGGCCCCTCCACCCAGGTCCTGCAGGGAACAACAGGTGCCATAAATATGTCACATAGTGGTTCCAGGCACATGGTGTCTTGCCTCAGTTTAAATCCTGGCTCTTCAGGGGTGCCTGGGTGGCTCAGTAGGTTGAGCGCCCGACTTCGGCTCGGATCATGATCTAGAGGTCCGTGGGTTCGAGCCCCGCGTCGGGCTCTGTGCTGACGGCTCAGGGCCTGGAGCCCACTTTGGATTCTGTGTCTCCCTCTCTCTCTCTGCTCCTCCCCCACTCGTGTTCTGTCTCTCTCCTTCTCTCTCTGTCAAAAATAAACAAACATTAAAAAAATAAATAAATCCTGGCTCTTCCTCTCATAGCTGGGCCATCTAGACAAGTGGCTTCTCCCCTCTGGACCTTGGTTTCCCTGTCTGTAAACTGGGTATAATCTCAATACTACTCCTTGTTATGAAGGTCATACTATTTAATCCGTGGAAATGCTTACAGCACAGCCTGGCACGTTCCTTCATTCCTTCATTGAGACCTACTGTGAGCCCCAGGGACACAGAAGACATAAATTCCTGTCCTCTGGCTGGAACAGACAGATAACCAGGAAAACACAAAATGTGTCAGCACGTGTGTTGACGGAGAGCCAGGCAGAGAAGGGATGGGGAGTGTTGGCTGCAAATTTTTTTTTTTTTTTTCTAATTTGCACATAGAAGCAGCTCAATAAATGTTAGCAGTTTGCTGAGGGCAGACCTGGGTTTGTAGCCGTCTCAGACCCTAACTAGTGATTTGAGGCAAGTGAAGTCACTTGTCTGATCTCAGTTTCTGGGAAACTGTTCCCGAGAATTAGCAGGAAGCCTGCAAGGGCTCACAAGCTGTCAGCTGGTGTTATTATTACTGATGTTGCTGGCAGATGAAGGGCTTCGTGGGGGGGTGGGGGGGGTGTCACAAATCCGACACCCCCAAAACAGGGGTCTCCTCCGGAGAAGGGGGCGCCCTGCCCAGCCACGGAGGATCTGGGACCTCGGGGGCCTCCCTTTGGGCCTCGGAGCACCCCCGCCCGATCGCACCTGCGGGGCTTGGATCTGGGAGCCCCCTGTGGAGCAGGCTGACAAGAAGGTCCGGGGGGGGGGGGGGGGGGAGGGGTGCGCCGCTCGCGCGGAGCCCGGATGGGCGGAGGGGGCCGCCTCCGGTGCCCCCTCCCCACCGCGGCCTCCCGTGCTTAACGACCGCGCCGCCGGCGACCTCGGCTAATTGATCCGCTAATGGGCCCCGCGCCGCGGCCGCGCCTAATGAGGCGGGAGGAGGGGGCGGAGGGGGCGGTGGGGAGAGTGCAGGGGAGGGGGACAGGGAAAGCAGTGAGGAGACGAGGAGGAGGGGGGAGAGGAGGGGTCTAGGGAGGGGGAAGGAAGACAAGGGAGGGGTGGAGGGAGGGGGGTGGGGGAGAGAAGGGAGGGGTGGAGAAGGGAGGGGAGGACAGGAGGAGGGGGAGCGAATGGAGGGAAGGGAGGGGAGGGGTTAGGGAAAGAGGAGGGGGAGCTGGAGGAGGATGGGGAGGAACACGGCAGGAAGGGGGAAGGCTGAGAGGGAGGGGCCCAGGGAGAGGAGGAGGGGGGGCAATGCCCCCAGCCCTTGGGCACAGGACTGGAGGAGAGGGGAGCGGTGTAGACAGGATGAGCCCAGCCATTTCTGACCACCCAACCCCCTCTCAGACCCCATCCCTTGTTGGGGGGGGGGGTTCCTTCTTAAAAGCCCCTCCCCTTCTATGATCATTCCCCTTTGGAAGGGGCTTTTTAGCAGGGGGATGTGGACATCAGGGGTGTGAGCCGCCCCCCTACTCTGTCCTCGAATGTGCTAATGTCCTCAGTGTTGGAGAATTCCCCCAGGCCCCTGTGGCCTGAGACGAACCCAGCCCCTGTCCCCACACACCCCTTCTGTACCTCCACCGACTCCTAGGCCTGAGAGCACCCCAGTGGCTCAGAAAGCCAGCCCTCTTCCTCCGGCTCCTGGTTTGAGCCGGAACTCCCCACGTGATCCACGAAATGGCCACAGTCCGGCCGGCCAGGCGCACCTGCAGCCTTCCTCCTTCCTGAGTCCTCTGGGCATCAGCAACTTGGACTTGGATACAGTCTTGGGGGAGAAACAGTGCTGGTGCAGTCTGGGACCCGGAAATGCCACGCTGCCCATTTCGCAGACAACAGAACTGTGGCCCAAAGACGGACAACAGATTGTCAAGGCCACAAAACAAGGCAGTGCCTCAGAAGGTCACCCGACCTCAGGTAAAGGAGCTCTTGGCCCCACTAGGAGCAACCAGAAATAATCAGGAAGCCAAAACCAGTCATCAGGATAACAGAAATCATAAACAGCTATGATTTGAACATCTATTAAGGCCCCAGCCTTGGCTGAGGGTTTTGACTACGTGTCTGTTAATTCCTTTTTTTTTTTTAATTTTTTTTTTAACGTTTATTTATTTTTGAGACAGAGACAGAGCGTGAATGGGGGATGGTCAGAGAGAGAGGGAGACACAGAATCCGAAACAGGCTCCAGGCTCTGAGCTGTCAGCACAGAGCCCGACGTGGGTCTCGAACTCATGGACCGCGAGATCATGACCTGAGCCGAAGTCGGACACTCAACCGACTGAGCCACCCAGGCGCCCCTCCTTCTTTTTTTTTTTTTTTTAAGTTTATTAGTTATTTATTTATTTTTGTAATGTCTATGCCTAATGTGGGGCTCGAACCCACGACCCAGACAGCAGGAGTCACATGCTCTTCCCACAGAGCCAGCCAGGCGCCCATCTCCCAGTTAATTCTTGAAAATACCTGTGAAGGAAAGACCATTAGACAGGTAAAGAAACGGAGGCAGTGACTTGCCCAAGAGCACACAGCCAGGAACCTGGGTTCTGATGCAGGAAGGTCCAAGCTACAGGGTCCAGGGTCTTAGCCATTTTAAGGGAAAGAGGAAGCTTCTGGAACCAGTGCTGGAGAGCAGGGCTTCAAGGGTGGGAGTGCCAGGCAGGGCAGGGCAGGGCAGGAGGCAAGGGTGAGGAGGGAGTGGGAGGGAGGGGTGCTCCTGGAGGCAGTGCTCCCCTGCTTCGTGCAGGCCTTCACCCTGGCCTCTTTCTGACACCACCTGAGGGCCTTTCCCTGGCCTGGAACACACTGTCCCCAGAGCCGGGGACTGCCATCAACACCCCCCCTTTTGCTGGCTTTATCAATCACAATGCACAACTTAAGGCAACAGATACTCCCTTGTTCTCCCTCCCCCCACCCCCGACCCCCACTCCGAGTCTGTGACAAAAGCATTCGGTCTGATGTGGTCACTACTGCATCTCCAGGCTTAGCATTGTGTCTGGCTCGCGGTAGGTGTTCGGGGAAGATCGAGCGAGCGGGCGAGATGGCGGCGCACGAGCCAGCCCCTCCGGACCCCGCCTGCCAGCCTGGGAGCCACGGCAGGTGTTAGAGCGGAGGAGGGGCCGGGCTGGAGGGGAGACAGAGGCTCGCGTCGCGTTTAGACGCGTTCTGACCTTAGACGCGGCGGGAGGGAGCCCAGGCACCATAGGGCCCTGCCCGCCGAGGACTCCCCCCGACGGTCTCTCGGGCTGTCGCAGTCTTGCCCTTCCGTGTGTCTCCGCCCTCGTCTCTGGGTGTCCCAGATCCTCGGTCTCTCCGGGTCTCTCTCCCTCACCCGCCCCGCCCCCCACCGTCCTTCAAGGTCTTTCTAGCTCTCCCTCTCCTCCCTGTCTGTCTCTCCTTCCTACTCTCCCCACGTGTCCCCGCTCTGTGCCCCCTCCCTCCCCCCCACCCGCCCTGGATGCCCACCCCCCACCCACCGCCTCTCGGCACAAGCCTCTCCCACCCACTCCGGCCCCAGGGCCCGGACGCTGGGCGCCAGCCAGGCCTGGAAGCCCGCCCCTCCCCCGCCCCTGACCCTCCCGCCCCCTCCCACCCCCTCTCCCCTGCCCCCCCCGCCCCTCCCTCCTCCGTCCCCTTCACCCTTCCCCTCCTGCCCACCCTCCGCCTCCTCCCCGGGTCCCCAGCGTTTCCTCCTCCCCGCGCCCCACTCCCCTCCTCCCTGTTCCTCCCCTCCCCGCTTCCCGATCCCGGCCCCGAAGAGGGGCGGGGCCCGCGCTCCCGGTGCCCTGCTGGGCCTGACGGGGCCTGTTGGGTAACGTGCAGGCCCGGCCCGCGGTTAATGGTGGGTTTCCCGGCCTGGGCGGCGGGCTACATGGCACACGGTCTGGCCGACCTGGGACGCGGGGCGGAGATGGCCCCCGGGACCTTGAACGGCAGCCGCTGAGCGCCCACCCTGAGTGAGCTCGGCGCTGTGTGACCACGCATAGGTCCCTAGGCGTCTCTGGGCCTGGCCGCTTCCACTCCACCCTGCCCTGCAGCCAGACCCACTGGTCACCGGCATTTATTGGACGCCTGCTGTGTAATAGACTCTGGGGTGGGTGCCCAGGGACCCAGGACAGAGCTGCTCTTGACCGTGGTGGAGCCCACAGCGTCTAGGAAGACAGATAATAAGCCAGCAAATAAGAAAATAAGATGATTTCACAGACCAAATGCTACAAAGAAAGCTCCAACAGGGGCCGGAGACGGAGAATGACAGAGGCCTCTCTCTGTGGAGGTGACATCTCAGCTGAGACTTGGATGGCAGGAGCCTGTGGGGGGGGGGAGGGGAGGGAGATGGAGGGGGAGGGGCTGCAGGCCTAGGGAACCAAGAGGGCAAAAGCCCAGAGGCAGGAGGACTGCTATTGTGTTGCAGGTTCCCGCACAAAGTAAAGGGAATAATCCAGCTGGCCCTGCAAGAAGGGCAGGAGATACCATTATCAAGGGCTAGCTCACCCCCTTTTCAAGATAAGCAAACTGAGGCCCGGGGAGAAAGGGCTCCCCGCAAACCTGAAGCTGGGAGAGTAAGCTTCCGGTTGGGCCACATAGTGTGTTCCACACACATGTCTGTGCGACGCCTGCTGGGGACTGGGCGAATCTGGGGTCCAGCAGGAGCCCCCCAAGAGTAGGGATGGAGGCGGGGTGCGTGGAGATGCCGGGAGCGGGGGTGGGGGGTGTAGAGGGTGAGGCCCAGACTTGGGATGGAGGGCCCCTGCGTGTGATGTGGGGTCTGGGACCAGGAGAGCCCCAAATAGAGGTTGCCTTTTTGGGCCAGGTCCCGCCCTGCCTCCCCCCTGCACACACTCACAGGACAGGCAAAGCCAGCCTCCCCATCCAGCTGTTTGAACCTATGACAACACAAGGAAGGTCCTATTGTTCCTCTCAGTTTACAGAATCACGGTGGCACAGCAGCAAAGTCAGATTTGAACCCAGGCCTCCAAGGGAGGCGTGACCTCGGGTGGCCACTGACCCCTGCAGGCTAGGTTAGCAATGGGCAGGAGGTCAGGGACTCTGGATCCCTGCCCCGAATATGAATACTGGGTGACCTGGAAGGGGTTCTGCCCCTCCCTAGGCTTGCCTCTTCATCCTCCCAGCAAATATAAGGGGCAGGCACTGTGTTGGGCCTGGGCCGACCGTAAAATAATCAGTGTCCAGAGAGGGATGAGACTTTACCGAAGGAAATAAAATGAGAGGGGCTGACCAAGTAGGGAGGTTGAGGGCTGTTGTAGCCAGGCTGGCCGGACCAGGCCTCACTAGGATGTGATGTTCCATCCAAGACTGGAAGGGAGAGAAGAGTCAGCCGTGATCCAGGCAAAGGAAACAGTGCATGCAAAGGTCCTGGGGCGGGACCTTACCTGGTATGTTAGAGGTAACAACCAAGAGGGCTGAGAAGCTGGAGGGAAGTGAGAGTGATGGGGAGAGAGGGAGGAGGTGAGGGCAGGAGAGGACAGGGGTCAGCCCATGTAGACACAGGTGGGAATTTGGATTTTATTCTGAGGGTGATGGGGAGCTCTGGAAGGTTTTTAAGCAGAGGGAAGGATGGGATCTGATCACATTTTTTAAAAGCAAATCTCTACGCCCGAGACGGGGCTCGAACTCAGGACCCAGGGATCAAGAGTTGAAGGCTCTACCGGCTGAGCCATTTTAATGCATCATCAAAAATGTAGGGGGAAGGGAGCGTGTGTGTTAGTGTATTAGAAGATTGTCATCCACCTCGGTTTCCAGGTGAGGAAACCCACGGAGCAGGGGCCATCCTGGACTCCCTGAGGCCCCTTCTTTTTCTTTCTGGAGCTGCCCAGTTCTTTCAGAGGCAGCAGCTGGGGTTGGGAGCCTTCAGCCAATCCCAGTGCCTCCCGACACTGGCCACCCAGTCCCCGACTCCCATTGCTCAGAACCTATTGACTTTTCAGACCCTGGTGAAAGCAGGCAGAGGGCCATTTTAGCCCATGAGTGTGTCCACTTTCCCCCACTCCACAGCCTGGGCAAGGTCAGAGGTCCACCCACGGAGGTGTGGAGTCAGAGCTCGTGACTCCTCAATCCCAGGGGAAGACTGCTCGTTGCCCCAGTTTTCCTCTGAGTCCACTTTGGGTTAGGGTGCCATAAATGCACTGCTCGAATGAGGCAACTCCTATGCATTCTGCAGAACCCCAGCTTACACACCCCCATCTGACATCCAGGAAGCCTTCCCAACTTCCCAAGCAGGGACCTCACTCCTGGCTCTGGCTCTGCCCCCACCCACAGTCCCGTTTCTACCTCCATCTCAGCCCTGACTACAGGGGGCTGAGAGTGCTCTGCTCTGTGGGCCTCCCACACGCCCCATTTCCCAATCTCGGGAACCCCTCCTTGAGTCCCCATCATGGCCCGGCCTGGCTGCTCACACACGGGACAGCAGAGAGCCAGCACACTGGTTTCACGAACAAGTCTTGCCCAACTATCTCACAATACAGGTGAGCAAACCGAGGCTCAGAGAGAGGCGCGCAAGTCTTAAGGTCACGGTGGGGGGCGCTAGAACAAGGGGGAGGCCTCCCCACGTTCCCAGGTGGAAGTTAACGTGTGTGATTCTTCTGAGGGGGGGCTCACCGCCAACCTTGGCAGGAACAGAGGCTCCGAGGTCACCTGAGAGCCCTGGCCCTCAGGAGGGGACAGGCCTGGCCGGTGGCCCAGGAGCTCCGCTGGGGGCGGGGGCGGTAGGCAGAGGTTGGCGAAGTCGGAAGCCAAAGGCTTGGCCTCCCCGAGGGAGCCGCTTTCCCGGCCCGGGTCGGATCAATGGGCTGTAATTATACCGCGCCGGGCCCGGAGCCGGCGGGGAGGGAGCGGGAGCTGGCAGGAGAGAGGCGGCGGGCGGGGGAGCGCGGGCCGGGAGAGGGACCCACGTTACTTTGATTGACAGCCCGGGCGGGCGCCGCGCGGGAGCTTCTGGGGATCGTAGTCTTTCCGAGAACCCCGCTGCCGCCTCCTCTCCCGTTTGCGCTCAGGGAAACTGAGGCACGGAAACGCGCACGTCCCTCCCCTCCGCCTACACGTAGGCTTATCCTCCCCCCGCGGGGCCTGGAAACAAAAGCTGAGTCGTGCTAGGGGCCTCCAGTCCCGGCTGAGAGTCTCCGCTCTTCCCGGGGATTGGAGGTGGGAGGTGTCCAGCTCGATTTGAAGTCTGCCTCGGTTTACCCATCTGTGAAATAGGGCGAAAGGCGCCTAGTCGGCCCCGCCAGCTGGCCGGGCTTTTCCAAGGTACTTTGTTGGACGAGGGGCTCCTGCTTTTAAGGAGAGACTCGCCAGGCTCAGGGGGTGGCTGGCGTCTCCGGATTTTCGGATACTAAACGGACCGGATCCCCCCCCAACCCCCACTCCTGGGGAGCTCTGGTGTCCACGAGGCGCTCAGCGTCTCTAAGGGTGGGGGCGACCGCACTCTCCATACCCCGCTGGCAGCCTTCCGATTGGCCCAGCCGATCCTAGAGCCTCCTGCCATTGGTCGCGGGTTTCTTGATTTCCATTGGCCAGTGCCCATTGTGATGTCATGGACCCATGTGGGAGCGCCGCGGGAGGATTGGCTGGCACACCCAGCCAACCACCGCGGAGAAAGGAATTTCCACAGTAGCTGAGGCGGCGAGGCTGATTTAAGGTGGTCTGAGCAATCTCGGGTCCCAGCGCTGCTTCTCAGCTTTTTCCTTTAAAAAAAAAAAAAAAGAAAAAAAAAAAAAAAAAAAAAAATCCACATCATAAAAACCCAGCCAGGAACCGGGGCTGAGCTTTCCTAAGTGGAAGGAGAGAGATCGGAAGCTAAGTCCCTTCCCCCATTTTGCAGCTTCTCCCTGGATTCTGCAGATGGGGAAAGTGAGACCTCGGGAGGTGGGGCGAGAAGCCCCGGAAGGCCCAAGAGTTAGCTGGGCGCCGCCTTCTCGGTGTAGTGGGAAGGTTGTGCTAGACTGCCCAGACTGTAACTCACCCCTGGCGGGTCCTTTCCCTGCCTCCTGCTCTGGCTGGATGTGACATTTCAGCGAGTTATGGAGTCATGGGCTGCCTGAGGGTCTCCCATCTCACAGGTTGCTCTCAGCTAAGTCTTCCCAAATTCTCACAGCTGCTGCTCAGAGCAGAATGTCTCTTCCTTCCTGGCAGATCATATACACCATAGTGTGTGTGTGTGTGTGTGTGTGTGTGTGTGTGGTCTTGTGGCTTCTCAGGCAATCCACAAATCTGTATTTACCCTCCCTTGTGGTGTGTGCCTGGAGAAACATCTAAAGCCTGGTGGGTAAAGGTCCCCTCCTCCAGGAAGCCTCCTCTGGACTCACCAAGCAGAGGCCCTGGTCCCTCCAGATGCTCCCTCTGTCATGACACTAACTAGGTGGGCCCAGGAGCGAGTGCTTGACTCTGCCCCCCACCCCCTGCCTCCCGGGCCCTCCCTAGGACCCCAGCGGCTTCCGTTAGGAGGATGGGTTCTAGAACAAATCCCTCCCGGAACAGCCTGAGTTCAGTGTGTGTAATGGAGGGGTTGCCTGCAGGAGACGCTTTGGGGCTGGGCCTGGAAGAGGAGTGAATTCCAGGAAGAGGTAACAACACACGCAAAAGCCCAGAGGTGGGAGAGAACACAGAGTAGGTACTGGGACTGGTGTGGCTGGAGCAGAGAGAGTGTGTGAACCGTGGACAGGAGGTGAAACCTGCATGGGGGGCGGGGGGGGGGGTGTGTGCAGGGCATCTGATGCTAGCCTGAGGACCTGGGGATTTGTCCCGAGGGCAATGGGGAGCCACGAGAAGGTCTGAAGTGAGGGAGGGCCAGCCTCACAAAAGGTGACAAGAGTGAAATCCACTCGCATGGGGGAGGTAGGTGGCTTGAGCTCAGATGGGAGGGGTGAGGAGGCCGGAGGGGGGTGCCGTGGGGAGAGGGAATAGGATTGAGTGGTAGGCGGAGGGGAGAGAAGGGGCTGGGTTGAAGCCCTGTGTTGGGGGAGCAGGATGGACTGTGGGGCCTGGCAGGGTGAGGCACGGCGGGTGGGGGGGTGGGGTGGGGAATGCTACATCTAGCGCCCCGGGGGACATCCAGGGGAGGCACGACACTTCCTGGAAAGGTTTTGGACACAGCGCTTCACAGACCCCCCAGAACCTGGAGTTCCTGGCACTGCTTGATGGCGGACCTCTTGTTTGTTACAAGTTCCCAGCAGGAGTGTGGCCAGCGGATCTCTGGCTTTAGCTGGATGCTCTGTTTCTGTTTCTGGATGCACTGCCCCGCCTGTCCTATTCATTTATTGAGCACTTACTGTGTGCCTGGCTCTGCAAGGGATAGGCTCTGTCCCCACACAGCCTCATCGTGATCCTGTCAAAACAATAAAACACACCGTGCTGGGGCCCAGAAGGATCCAGAACAGGGCACAGTGTTGGAGGATCGCAAGACGGGAGGCGTGAACGCCATGTGTGAACACCACTTAAATGGGCAGCCGGAAGGGGGTCTTCTTAGGAGGTGACATGCGAGCTGAGACTTAAATGGTGGGAAGCATTCCAGGCAGAGGGCCCCAGTCTGGTCAGGTGGGAAAACAGCGAAGGGCCTGAACGTCCCTCTGTCCCTGGGAAGAGGGAGGAGTTTGGGTGTTATTGTGAGGACAATAGGGAGCCATTGAATACTCCAACACACACACACACACACACACACACACACACACACACTCAAATCCTTATCCTCAGGATCTCTGTTCCTCTCCCCACCCTCGCATCCTCCAAATCTCATCTCCAATGTAAACTTCTTCAAAGACGCCTCTCCCAGACACCCCGGATAAGCAGGTTCCCTCTCATTCATTTCCATACCTGCTCCCCAAACTCTTCCTTTGTGCACACAAATAATTCCGTAATTACCAAGCCGTGGTCTTGTCTTGTTCCCGGAGCTCCGAGAAGGCAGGAATCTGTATTCTCCGCTCTCCCTTATATTCCCGGTACCTGGAAGGGTGCCTGCCACCTAATAGATGTTCCAGAAACACCTGTTGGCTGGAAGGCAATGCTCTGAAGTTTAACAGGGTTTGGGGCGCTATTTGCTCACTCCCGTGCAGACACAGATGCAGGGATTGATACAAAGCAAGGGTTTCTCTCTGTTTGGCTCTCTGCTGTGCCCAGTGCCCAGTGCCCAGCGCAGTGTGCCGTCCACAACAGGCGGTCGACACGCGTTTGTTGATCGACTTAACAAAAGACCATGAGGTTTCCCATAAGCAAGATGGGAATAAGAATGTCCCCCCTCCCAGGTGAGTGTCAGGTGTCTGTGGTCTGTGCTGGGAGGTGCAGCCCCTGCCCTCAGACCCCTGAGTCTGAGGGCAGGGATTCAACTGCCGTTCTCCTGGGAGCTGAGTCTGAGGGAGGAGACAGCCCAGTCTGCTGGAGGTAGCAGTGGAAACACCAAATCCCAGCTGTGGGGGTTTTTACTCTGTGCCAGGCCAGGCTGAGGGCTGTTCATGAACCGCCTCCGCAAAAGCAGCCCCTGTGTCTGCCACTTTACAGGTGGGAATACTGAGGCCCAGAGAGGGGCCAGAGAGACGCAGGTGTCCTACGTCTTAGCCCACTCCCTCAGAAAGGCCATTTCTGACCCCAACTGTCCCCTCCCCGCCACGCTGCTCCCCACTGTGGGCCCCCAGGTATTTCTTGGTTTCCTTGCGTGTCTCTCGCTTGGGCCCTGGGGAGGGAGGGGGGGAGACGACGTTCCGGGAGGGGGAGGGGGACTGGGCGCGAGCCTCAGTTTCCCCACGGGTCGCCGGCCCGGGGTGGGGGAAGGGGCGGGTTCCCGGGGGAGGGGGGGTGTCCGCAGCCCGGAGGTGGCAGGGGCGCGGCGGGCGGGCCGGGTGGGCGGGCCGGGGGCGGCGGCGCCACCTTAAGGCGGCTCTGCCCGCGGCTCCCGGCCGAGCCCCGCCGGAGGGAGGCGGCTCCGCGCGGGGCCCGCCGCCCGCGCCTCCGCCGACACCGGCCGCGCCCCGCGCGAACCGACGCGCCGCCCCACG
>NC_064816.1:2106202-2112304 GCF_023721935.1 Panthera uncia | reverse complement strand
CGCGCCCCCGGATCGTCGGGCTCCGGCGGCGGCGTGGGTGGGGGGCTTGCGGACCGGCAGGATGTACCCCCAGGGAAGGCACCCGGTGAGTGGGGGCCCGGGCCGCGCGGGGTGGGGGGCGCGGGCGTCCGGGAGCTCAGACGCCGCCGTCCCCCCCAGACCCCGCTTCAGTCCGGCCAGCCCTTCAAGTTCTCGATCTTGGAGATCTGCGACCGCATCAAAGAAGAATTCCAGTTCCTTCAGGCTCAGTACCACAGGTGAGGGGGGGCGGGGGCGCCCCGCCCCGGGGGACCCGGGAGCCCACCCGGGAGCCCACCCGGGAGCCCACCTGGGCGCCCCCGGGGAGAGCGGCCGGGCCGCTGGGGGCCGGGGTGGGGAGGGGGGTGCGCAGCCAGGCGGGGGCGGGGCCTCCAGGGTGCGGGGCCGAGGGAGACCCCCCTCCCCCAGGGGCGAGGGAGGGCTTCCAGGCGGAAGCGCAGCTGAGGTGGCTGGGGACCGTCAGTGCTGGGACACTTGGAGCCTGAGAAGGGGCGGGAAGGGACCGGGGCCCGGAGGTGGGCCGATAATGAGGAAGTGGGGAGGGGGCCAAGAGCCAAACCCATGGCTTTGGAAACTGGCCCAGATGGGGTGTCCCTGGGTCTTTCGTGGGGTGGGGGCGGGGTGGGGGTAGAGGCGGGGCGGAGCAGGACCCCCATGCCCCGTCTCCTTTCCAGCCTCAAGCTGGAATGTGAGAAGCTGGCCAGTGAAAAGACGGAAATGCAGCGACATTATGTCATGGTGAGGGGGTTTTCGTGCCAGGATGGGGCGGCGGGAGGGCTCCCTGTGAGTAAAAGCGCCTGGGGTGTGAATCCCCACTCACCCTGCCACTCTGGGCCTCATTTTCCCTGTCTGTAAGTTGGGAGCCCCCCAACTCTTACAAACAATGGGACAAGGATGTCCCCTCTCCCCACTGGCATCTCTGAGGGGCCACGGTCTCTGGGCACTTCCTCCCTGCCCCCCCTCCCTGCTTCTTCCTCTGGTCTTGCCCTCTGGGCTCCCAGGGGGGCTGGGAGGCTCTGCTCCCCGCTGTGATCCCCCAGCCTGGGAGCCCTTGGAAAACCCAGCATCGCCCTGAGCAGGGCTGGGCACCCACTGGCCCGGCGTACATCCCAACTGAGTTTTTCCTTTCTAGTACTATGAGATGTCCTACGGGCTCAACATTGAAATGCATAAGCAGGTAACTGTGGTGGGGGGTCGGGGAGGGGGGTGCTCAGTGGGAAGGGTGAGGGTCTGGAGCTTGAGGAGAGACCCAGCGATCTGGCAGTCTGGGGCAAAGCAGACCCAGGGAACAGGGGTCTTGCCCGATTTCAGCCTCACGAAGGAAAGGAAAACACTTCTGAACTTCTAGAGATATGGTTCAGCAGAGGCAAGAAGCGGGCAGGGACGGCAGGGGCCAGGTGTCCTGGGCAAGCAGGGCTTATGGCAGAGGCTGGCAGCCAGGTCGGGGAGGAGGTAGGGGAGACATCTGTCCCAGGGTGGGGGCCGGCCACACGGTCTTGGAGGAGGTCCCCTTCAGCCCACAGGGTCTGAGGTTTGGAGGTGGAACCTGATGGTCTGCGATGGACCTCAAGCTTCTGTTGCTGCTTTGAAGGTTCTGAGGTTGACCGTGATGTTCTGAGACTCTCCTGAGCTTCTAAGTCTGATTCAAGGTTCTAAGTTAGACCAAAAGGTTCCGAAATTGACTCCGGTTGTTCAAGATTGACCCCTCCAACCTGAGGCTGAACTCAAGGCTCTCTGATAGACAAGAGGGGCCCTGAAAGATTCTGAGGTTGATGGAATCTTAGATTTGGTCCCTGCCACTATCAGGGCAGTGGGCGGAGCCTACTGGGTGGGAAGAGGAGGGGGGTGGGCTGAGAGGGTGGGGTGCCTGGGGGTGCCTGCCCTGGTGTGCTGTTCTGGGATGTGCGGGCTCTGCGGGATCTGGTGCGCGCCAGAGGGGGCTCGTCCGCCCGTAGTATGGTGTGGTCCCTTGGGTGCGTGAAATAGACTCTCTTGCAGGGTGAGGGGCATGTGCTAGGACCCAGTCTCTGTCCTCCTGCTGGGAATTCAAACTCTGCCCAGACCCAGCACCCAGCACCCCTCTAACCCAGGCAGAAGCCAAGAAGAAAAGCATGGACTGGCCGGGCACACACCTGGATATGCCCTAGCTGCCCCCCCACCCCCCCGTCCCCACCCACACAGCCCCCGCTGTGCTCAGCCCCCGTGGGGCACCCCTGGCCCAGGCCCTGCCCCCGATGAAACCTGCAAGTAAGACCAGACTGTCTCTACTCCACTCCCTGGATTGCCCTCTACTGCACCCCCTATACTTTGACACCAGATATGTGGGTTTTCTGCACCCCAACCAGTTCGCACCCTGGCACCAGCAGATGTCCTACGATTTGGCTCAGTTCTGACACTCTCTGCCTGGAGTTAGTGCGGACCCCCTCCCCCCCCCACCACCAAGTTCAGGGCCCAGCCCCACCGGACTGCCTCCATTGGACATGCCGATCAAAAGTCTGGGTCTCTGGCCCAAACTCCTGACCAACCGGCTATATATACACGTCAAGGGTTCCCATAATCCCCTTCTCAGGTTCAATAATTTGCCAGAACAGTCCACAGAACTCAGGGAAGCGGTTCACTTTCCTGGATCACCCGTTTGTTATGTAGGATCTAACTCAGGCACAGCCAGGGGCAAGAGAGGTGCAGGGGAGGCAGGGGGCGGGGGCGCACCACACTCCCAGAACCTCCATGCGGTCATCCCCCCAAAGCTCTCCACCAACCCAGTTACAGACATTGGTGGAGGTTTCTTTCACTGGACAGGCCTCACTGATTAAATCACTGGCCATCGGTGATTAGCTCACCCTTCATCCCTCTAGTAAACTCAGGTATGATCGAAAGGGGCTTGTTGAGGACAGAAAAATGCCCCCCCCCTCCCTTGCCGTTACCCATCACTGAGAAATTCCAAGAGTCTTAGAGCCTCTGTGCCAGGAACTGGGGACAAAGCAAAGTAAACAGATTTTTTTATCCCAACACTACAAAGCCCTCCTCCTGAGTGTGGTGCATGGGGGTCTCTGCCTGGCAGTGGCCTCAGCTTGCAGACGAGACCCAGACCCAGAGACACGGGCCTGGTGAGGGCCACTCCTTTGTTTATGAGGACCCCACGGCTTCTAAGTACCCCATCTGAGTTGGGCGTCTACGTGGCTGCTTCCTGGGAATCTGTCGATGGCGCCTCGCGGCTGGTGTATCTGTCCTTGCCTTCCGGCTCAAGGCCGCCCTGGGCATCAGCTCAGCAGATCACTTCCTCAGCAGCCCCTCCGTCTGCCCCCGAGCCTGTGTGCCACTCTGGCTTCAGTGCCCCCACCCCCTCCAAGCTTCCTCCTCATTGTTTCCTGCCAGGCCGAGATTGTGAAGCGCCTCAGTGGTATCTGTGCTCAGATTATCCCCTTCCTGACCCAGGAGGTGAGTGGGCTGCTGGGACAGAGGGGAGCTGGAAGATGGGGGGCGGGGGGCTAGCTCGATGCCGATGCCGATGCCACAGGCACTGGTTCTGCTGGGTGGCCTGGAGGGTACGGGGCTGGGGCAGGGGCTTCAGGGGCAGAGGGAGGTGATCGCTGACGGTGACGAGTGGGTGCAGCCAGGCTGCCTGGGTCCGAATCCTGGCCTTGTGCCCTTGGCGGCTTGCCTTGTCTGTGTCGTTGTGGTGATCAGACAAGCTGATCCGTGCAAGGGTGATACTGGGTGCTAAGGAAACACCCAATAAAAGTCAGCCCTTACATATGTCCAGTGGAATAAGCCAGTCACCGAAGGACAAATGCTGTCCAATCCCACTCACAGGAGGTCCCTAGAGGAGTCCCGTCCTGTCCACAGAGACAGAGAGTAGATGGTGGGAGCCAGGGGTGGGGCAGGGGGCGGGGAACCAGTGTTTCATGGGGACAGAGTCTCCGTTTGGGGAGATGGAAAGTTCTGGAGACGGATGGTTGCACAACAACGTGCATGTGCTTGCTGCTGCTGAGCTGTGCACTTAGAAATGGTTACGAGGATAATGCTTATGTATTTGTAACCACAATAATAATTTTAAAAAGCTGGAATCAGGGCAGGTGAAATAATAAGCAGTGTGAACAGCTCACTGAAACTTAAAAAAAAAAAAAAAAATCGGCCTTTCTAAGAATGCTCTGAGTGCGTGCCAGCCTCAGGACCTTTGCATCAGCTGCCCCTGCTTCCATCCGGAGCATTCCGTCCACAAGAGACATGAGGGCAGGTTCCACTGCAGGGTGGATAAGTAGGGCACCCTCACTGTGATGGGGAACAAAAATTTTGGACCCCACTGAATCTGAGATTTTCTGGAAGCTTGGGATGGAGGGATATCGTGGCTGGACTGAGAGTGTCTGAAGCCGGGGGTGGGGACAAGGTGGCTTAGTGAGTAGGGAGAAAATGGCAGAAATGAAGATAAAAAAAACTAAGAAGTGAGTAAAGACACACATATGTGCCCCAGCGACTCCATTCTTCTAGATCGAGACTCAGCAAACTGCAGTCCAAGGGCCAAATCCCCCCCTCTGCCTGTTTTGGTTTTTTAAAAAATGTTTTTAATGTTTATTTTTGAGAGAGAGAGAGAGACAAGACGGTGAGAAGGGGAGGGGCGGAGAGAGAGGGAGACAGAATCCCAAGCAGGTTCCAGGCTCTGAGTTGTCAGCACAGGGACTGATGCGGGGCTCGAACCCACGAACCATGATATCCTGACCTGAGCCGAAGTCCTATGCTCAACTCAGGCGCGCCCTCTGCCTGTTTCGTTAATAAAGTTTTATTGGCACAGGGTCATGCCCACTCACGTGCATGATCTCTGTGACAGCTTTCCTGATAAGATGGCAGAGAAGTTAAGACAAGAACCTTCTGACCTGCAAAGCGGAAAATATTCTCTGTGGCCCTTTGCCGAAAAAGTTTACCAACCCTTGGCTTAGACACCCTGACACACAGGTGTGCCACACACGTCCTCAGGGGGAGCAGCTCAAACCCCCGACCTCAGGAGTGTGGATAAACAGCCTTATACAGGAGCCACCAGCCACATGTGGCCATTTACACATTAAATCGTTTTTGTTTTTTTTTTTCTAAATCCATTTGTTTCTGAGAGAGAGAGAGAGGATGAGCAGGGGAGGGGCAGAGAGAGAGACAGAATCCCAAGCAGGCTCTACACCAGCAACGTGCAGCCTGATGCAGAGCTCGAACCCATGGACCCGTGACCTAAGCTGAAATCCACTTAGCGGACTGAGCCCCCCAGGTTCCCCTGCCAGTTTCTACTTTTTGACGTGGGTGGTTTACCTGGGTGCTGATTTGGATGGTGGTTCTTTGCTGGGGGCCGTGTTGCCCCAGGGCATTCTGGGCACCGTCTGGGACATTTGTGGTTGTCACCTTGAGGGAGGGGTGCTCCTGGCACGGAGGTAGGGGGGCCCGGGGATGCTGCTCAGCCCCGCCTCCCCCTACAGCACCCAGGATGCCCCCACAGAGAACGACCTGGCCCCAATGTCCATGGTGCTGAGGGAGACGCTGATCTGGAAACCCCGATTATTTATTTATTTATTTTTAAAACATTTTTTAGTGTTTATTTAATTTTGAGAGAGAAACAGAGTGTGAGTGGGAGAGGGGCAGAGAGAGAGGGAGACACAGAATCCGAAGCGGGCTCCAGGCTCCGAGCTGTCAGCACGGAGCCCGACACGGGGCTCGAACCTACAAATCGTGAGATCGTGACCCGAGCTGAAGTCGGACACAACCCACTGAGCTACCCAGGTGCCCCAGGAAACCCCGATTTATAATTACTGGTTTTCACTGCGCTTGTGTGCCTGTTTCTTTGGCTTTGTGTTTGTTTCACGGTTTAAAATGGAAAGGGAGAGGGGTGCCTGGGTGGCTCGGTTAAGCGTCCGGCTTCAGCTCAGGCTGATCTCACGGTTGGTGGGTTCGAGCCCCCCCCGTCAGGCTCTATGCTGACAGCTCAGAGCCTGGAGCCTGCCTCGGATTCTGTGTCTCCCTCTCTCTCTGCCCCTCCCCGGGTCGTGCACCCTGTGTGTGTGTGTGTGTGTGTGTGTGTGTGTGTGT
>NC_064816.1:1973713-2106192 GCF_023721935.1 Panthera uncia | reverse complement strand
TCTTTTTCAAATATTCTGTGTCTCCCTCTCTCTCTGCCCCTCCCCCGCTCATTCTCTCTCTCTCTCTCTCTCTCTCTCTCTCTCTCTCTCTCTCAAAAATAAACATAAACATTAAACAAATTAAAAGAAAAGAAAATGGAAAGGGAGAGAGAAGAGAAATAACAAAGCTCTGGGAACAAGGATGGGGTGGAGGGAGGCGGGGGGGCCTCAGAGGGCCCTGCCTGGCTGGGTGGGGGCTCCCAGCAGACGGGGAGCCTGAGCACCCCCCTTCCCGGCCCCCCGCCTCCCAGCATCAGCAACAGGTGCTTCAAGCCGTGGAGCGGGCCAAGCAGGTGACCGTGGGGGAGCTGAACAGCCTCATCGGGGTGAGTCCGCCCAGCCCCTGCCCTGCCCTGGGGAGACCCCACCCCTGCGTCCCCGGCACCCAGGAGGTGCTAAAGCTGGAGGGTGCCGGGTGGGCAGCTGGCCTGGGCTCCGGCCTCCCTGGAGACTCTGGGGGACCCCCACAGCCCCCCACCCCGGCCCAGGGGCCCTGCTGGGCGCCCGTGTGGCCCGGCCCCGGCCCACCTCTCCTCTCTCCAGCAGCAGCAACTCCAGCCACTGTCTCACCATGCTCCCCCCGTGCCCCTCACCCCTCGCCCCACTGGCCTGGTGGGTGGCAGTGCCACGGGGCTGCTGGCCCTGTCCGGAGCCCTGGCCGCCCAGGCTCAGCTGGCCGCCGTTGCCAAGGAAGACCGGGCAGGCGTGGAGGCCGAGGGACCCAGAGGTGAGCGGGGGCAGCACGGGGGCGGCCCTGGCCGGGGGGGGGGGGGGGTGGGGGGGGGGGGAGGGGGGAGGGTGGCACGGGGACTTAAGTGCGAGGGAGTGAAGAAGAGGGCCTGCAGGGCCGTCGGGGTCAACTTCACTCCCCACTGGCTGTGTGTCCTGGGGCGAGTTACTGGCCCTCTCTGGGCATCTACCTGAATGGCTCAGGAAAGGAACGATCCACTCCTTTGCAAGGGTGTTGGAGAAGGGAGATCCTGAGCGCGGAAGAGGGCTCTGTCAGCGCTGGAGGGGTGTGCCCTCTGGCACCATGGGCCGTGAAACCCTCACCTCTTCTCCCTCTCTCTCTCTCTCTGCCTCGCCTCCAACCTGCCAGCGGAGAGAGCTCAGAGCAGGGTAAGTCGAGAGGCATCCGGGAACTTGTGTGATATTGGCTTTGCATTCGAATGTGGCTGAAGCCAGTGGCTCTGAGCTGCTAAGGTCCTCCCAGCAGGACGCCCGCCCCGTGTTCCAGCTGGGTCGTCTGGAGCGTTTTGGTATAGGAGGTGCCCCTACCGCTAGAGTTTTCTTTATGGAAGGTTTTCAATCGTGAGCTGGTTTTTGGGGGTTTGTTTTGTTTTTTGCAATTGAATAAATGCACGCACGTGGCACCTTCCGCTCATGAACTTGTCCATCATCCACTCGATATCACCGTCTGTCAGAGCGGTGCCCAGTGGAAATAGAGGTGAGCCCTGTGTGTAATTTTTTTAAAAACTGCTTAATTTGGAAACAGTTACCAACGCATCGGGCATTGCAAAGAAAAGTGCAGGGAAGCCCCGTGTGCCCTTTACCCAGCCTCCCCCAACCGTAATGTCTGGGATAAAACACAGTACAGGATGCAGGAAACCGCACACGGGTACAGCCCACAGTCTCCCCAGCATCCGTCATTGTGCTGTGAGCTTGGTGTGTGTGTGTTGCGGGGGGGCGGGGGGGGGTCCGTGTGGTTTTTTTGCCTTTGTTCGCAGCATCACAATCTACTATGTGACTGCACATTTTCTAGTAGCCACGTTTATTTATATTTTTAAATTAAAAAAAATTTTTTAGCGTTTATTTTTGAGAGAGAGAGCACACGCGCACGTCAGCAGGGGAGGGGCAGAGAGAGAGGGAGACACAGAATCCGAGGCAGGCTCCGGGCTCTGAGCTGTCAGCATAGAGCCCGACGTGGGGCTCAAACTTGGGAATGGCGAGATCATGACCTAGGCTGAAGTCGGATGCCCAACCGACTGAGCCACCCAGGCGCCCCTCTCGTAGCCACGTTTAAAAAGTTAAACAGATGAGATGAATTCCGATAGTATATTTTACTTAACATCATGTATGCAGAATATTTCAACGTATAATCGACATAAAAACTACTAATGGTATGTTTTATGTCCTTTTTATTGTGCTAAATCTCCACGATCCAAATGCGTTTCGCTCTTAGAGCTCATCTCGGCTTGCACCGGGCCCCCACTCCCACCCCCTGCCGCCGGGGACACTGGGCAGTGTCTGGGGACATCTGTGGTTGTCACGACCACATGGCCTCTGCCCTTAGAAGGTCCCATTTCCCAGATGCGAAGCTTGAGGCACAGATCTTGAGAACAGCGGTGGGGACCCTCAGTCTTCGCTGGGCCTAGAGATGGGCATCTCGATCCCCGTGTCTCTGTTATGTGTGACACGTATGTTCCCCTCCCCTGCTCACACTCTGTCTCTCTCTCTCAAAAATAAAAATATATAATACATTATATAATTATATAAATATATATATCATATAGAAAATATTTTAAAAATATAAGACAACTGCTTAAAAATTTTTTTTAATGTTTTATTTTTGAGAGACAGAGACAGAGCGCAAGCCGGGGAGGGGCAGAGAGAGAGAATCCCAAGCAGGCTCCGAGCTGTCAGTGCAGAGCCTGACGCGGGGCTTGAACCCATCAACTGTGAGATCATGACCTGAGCCGAAATCACGAGTCGGAAGCTCAACCGACTGAGCCCCCAGGTGCCTCGAAGACAATTTCTACAGAGAAGGGGACCGTGTGGAAAGGGGGCTGCACTTGTTTCCCACGGTTGTTAGAACACATTAGCACACACTGCATGGCTTAAAACAACACGGATTTGTTCCCTTCCTTGTTCTGGAGGCTACAAATCTGAAACCGAGCTGTGAGCCCTTCTAGCGTCTGGTGGCCTCTGGGCTTGGGGCTCCTTGGCCTGTGGCTGAATCATTCCGTCTCTCCTGTCCTCAACGTGGCTTCTCCCCTGTGTGTCTCTTGCCCTTTAAGGACACCAGTCCGGGGCGCCTGGGTGGCTCAGTCAGTTAAGGGTCTGACTTCGGCTCAGGTCACGATCTCACGGTTCGTGGGTTCGAGCCCCGCATCGGGCTCTGTGCTGACACCTCGGAGCCTGGAGCCTGCTTCGGATTCTGTGTCTCCCTCTCTCTCTGCCCCTCCCCCGCTTGCCCTCTATCTCTCTCAAAAATAAACAAACATTTAAAAACCTGAAAAAACAGGACCGTAGCCCCGTTGCATTAGGGCCTACCCCGACCCACTATGCCCTCATCGCAATTAATCACTTCTGCGAAAACCCTACTTTGGGATAAGGTCTCCTAGTGAGGTTCTGGGTGGGCACGTAACTTTGTTTGACCCTGTTCAACCCCGTAAAGGGACCGGGACCCCCTGACCCTTGCCCCGAGCCCCCTCCCATCCAAGTCTCCTGAACGACCCCAGTCGTTTTGCAGCGCCTCCTTCCAGACTTCTCCCCTGTGTAACACGTGTCACACACACAGAGACACAGGTTCGAGGCAGCAGAGGCTCCGTGGTGGGAACATAATTGCCAGAGAGGGAAGGGGTATGAGTAGCAGTTTTCGCACAAGAGATCCCGCCCCCAGGGGACACCAGCCCGTGTCTGGGGACCTCTGTGGCTCTCATGACTAGGGGTACGCCTGGCATCGAGTGGGCGGGGCCAGGGTCGCTGCTCAGCCCCCACAGTGCCGAGTGGGGGGAAACTCGGGGACATCCTGTGCGTTTCTGAATTTCCCTGCACGAACGTGGGCTCACCGCGCGCCGGGCCCCGCGTCCGGCAAAGCGTCCGCAGCTCGCTGTATCTTCCCCGCAACCCTAGGAGGCGGGCACTGTTGCGATGATCCCCGGGATCATCCACGGGACACGGGTTGAGCGTGCGACAGGTTGCGTAACCTGCCCGAGGTCTCAGAGCCAATGAGAAGCCGAGCTGGGATTTGCGCCCAGCCAGTCGCCTCTCTGCCGGCTGATTTCCGCCTCGGTGATGCATTGAGGCCATCTTTCCGTGCTGTCACATCTCTAACGTCTCTACTTGTTTTTTTCTTTTTTAAGATGTTATTTTTGGGGCGCCTGGGTGGCCCAGTTGGTTAAGCGTCCAGCTTCAGCGCAGGTCATGATCTCGCGGTTCGCGTGTTCGAGCCCCACATCGGGCTCTCTGCCGTCGGGGCAGAGCCTGCTGGGGATCCGCCGTCTCCCTCTCTGTCTGCCCCTCCCCCTCACTCTCTCTCTCTCAAAAAAATAAAAATAAAAACACTTTTTAAAACTATCTTTAACAAGAGATTTTATTTTACTATTTTTTTATTAAAATTTGTTTAATCTTTGTTTATTTTTGAGAGAGAGAGACAGAAAGCAAGTGGGGGAGGGGCAGAGAGAGAGGGAGACACAGAATGGGAAGCAGGCTCCAGGCTCTGAGCCATCAGCCCAGAGCCTGATGTGGGGCTGGAACCCACGAGCTGTGAGATCCTGACCTGAGCCGAAGTCGGACGCTCAACCGACTGAGCCACCCAGGCGCCCCTCTGCTTTCTTTTTTAAGCGGCTGCACGCTTTTGCATCTGTGGCCTGCTTTATTTCCTAGTGGCCCATCTTGCTGAACGTGGCTTTGAATCCTGTGTGCGGTTTGCACAGAGCCACCCAGCTCTCAGGGCCCAACGTCTTATCTGCCCATGAAATCAGGCTTCAAGATAAGATCTCAGTTGAAGAAATGGTTCCAGAACTGCAGTGCTTGAGAAATCACTGTGTGGGGCATCCCCTGTGTACAGCTAGCGAGACTGAGTCCCAGGGAAGGAGAAAACTGTCCGAGGGCACACAGGCAGGTTGATGTTGTGTCTCTGTGCTGGCACACCCAGCCCTTGACCTCAGAAGGTTGGTTGTCGACATCTGGTGGGCTGGCTGGGCATCCTGCCTCGGCCCCTAATTCGCTGTGCAGTCCTGTCTTCCTCAAGCTCAGTTTCCCTGTCTGTGCAATGGGATTAATCGTCACTTGCCCAAAGAACTTGCTGTGGGGTCAAGACCTTAGCATCGAGCCTGCCCTTGGAAGGTCCCATTTCCCAGATGGGAAGCTTGAGGCACAGATCCTAATAACTGTGTTTGGGGACCCTCGGTCTGGGCTGGGCCGGGACGGAGTCTGGGGCCCCAGGGCCCTGACCCTCTCTCCGGCCCTTGTGTCTCTGCAGAGCGCGTCCCCCTCCCCCCCTGAGAGCGTGGTGGAAGAGGTGCGACCCGGTGGCCCAGGGGGCAGTGGGAAGCCGCGAGCTGAGGACAAGGATCTGTCGGGACCTTATGTAAGTGGGGGGCAAGCGGAAGATGGGTGGGCCCCCCAGCCCCGCCCCTCAGGGCCTCCCAGAGCCCAGCTCTGGCCGCGACTCTCTCACTCTGGGGCCTTCCATAGCTCCCCACTGGGCACGGAGCACTGAACAATGAGGGGAGCTGTGGGGCCAGGCCCAACTCCAGTTGCTCTGTCTCCGTAGCCTCTGGGGCACATATCTGTTTGCCCACCTCCTGGCTTTGGGTCCGGCTCTTCAGCGCTCTGGCATTCCCCTCCCTCTGCCCCTCCACGAGGCGCAGAATACTCTCTCCGGGGCCCTCCTCCTGGGTCAGGACCACCCCCGCCCCTCACTGCACCTGCAGTTCCTACTCTGGCGCCCCAGGGGCCAGGCTGCAAGTTGGGGCTGGGACTGGCTGGCTGGAAAGCACCTGTCCCATCTACAGGGACAGCCTTCTCCCAGCTGCCTGCTGGCAGGCCCAGTGTTGGCCAGTCCTGCTGTTTCTCAGAGATGCCTTTGATCTTTAAAAAACATAGCAGCTTGTTCTATACCCGTCAGCAACGGGTATTTTAAAGAAGAAAACTGGGGACGGGGCCGGGGGTGGAGGGCAGGGGGCAGTCAACCCCCCCCCCCCGCCCCTGCTGGGAGATGTGGCCTTCAGGCTGCAGCCTTGGTCTTCCCTTGCTTTTCCAGCCAGACCAGAGGGCAGCCCCACACGCCAGGGTTTCTCCCAAGGGCAGTGGGGAGCCATAGAAGGACGTAGTACAGATGTGGGGACAGGTGTAAAGAAAGTCTTCTGGGGCAAGCTTGGAAGGCTACCTGGAGGGGGCGAGGCTGAAGGCCAGGAGCCTAAGGAGGGGATGAGGTCTGTGCTAGGCCATGGGGGATGGTGGTGGGCAGACGATCCCGAGAGGTTGACTGGCTCCGTGGAGAGAGAGCCAGTTGGGAGTTTATGGATGAGTCCTGGTCCCCCGACGGGGACCACCCCGGACGGGACGTCCCATCCCGTCACCGAGGAGGAGACTGGGACCCAGGGAGGGCCGGGAGGCACTCGGGGCCCCACAGCAAGTCTTGGGCCCTAAGTTCCATCCCCTCCTTTTTCTCCATGAGAGACCCGCCCCCAACCCCTTGCACCTGAGCAAATGGCAGCCTTCTGTCTGAACTAAGCACAGGGCCTCTGAAGCCCCAGAATCCCGGTCAGACCGCGGCTGGCGGTCTCCTGGGATCAGTAAGGGGGCACGGAGGTAGCGGCATGGCCAGGACAAGCTCTTTCCCCCGTGTCCCCCCAGGAGAGTGACGAAGACAAGAGCGATTACAACCTGGTGGTGGACGAGGTGAGTCGGGGTCTGGGCCCAGAGGGTGGCAGGCTTTCCCGAGTGTTGGGGGACCCAGAGGGAAGAGGGGGGGTCCTGGCCCCCCCTGTGGATGGCTGTGTTGAGGGTGATGTGGGGGTAGGGGGAGTAGGGGATAGAGGGACACCCCAGGCTGACCCCCTCTCCATAGCACAGGTGGGGAAACTGAGGCCCAGAGAACCCTGGCAATGGGCAGCAGAAGTAGCATCCGGCCCTGGCTCACTGTGTGACTGGGACAGTACGCCCCCGTCCCTGGCCTCACTTTTCCCCATCTGTTTAATGGGGGACAACAGAGCCAAGCCCTTACACAGTCATTTCTATGTGGGTTTATGGAGTAGGTACTATCAATCCCATTTTACAGATGCGTAAAGTAAGGCACGGGGGCGGGGGGGGGGGGGGTTCATAATCCTCCCAAGGTGGATCGTAGGGACCCAGGCTGGAGTGCGGGGTGGGGTTGGGGAGGGGTATATAGAGAGGGGCTCTCCTTCTTTGCCCAGTTCACCTCCACTCAATGTCACCTCCTCAAACCCAGGACCAACCCTCGGAGCCCCCCAGCCCAGCTATCACCCCATGTGGAAAGGCGCCCATATGCGTCCCCGCCCGTCGGGACCTCGTGGACAGTCCGGCCTCTTTGGCCTCCAGCCTCGGCTCCCCGCTCCCCAGAGCCAAAGAGCTTGTCCTGGTAAGGAGTAGGGGAGGCCTTGAAACTCACTTTACGCACCCTGGGGACCTGGAAACAGATGCCACTCGATTAGATGTCGAGCAAGGAGAAAGCAGCCCTGCTGGGGTCTTTCCAGCGGGTTGACCAGCATTTCCTTCATGATTATTTGCCACCTTCCTAAAATCTGCCTCGACTTTATCCAGGTATTTTCCCCAAGTCGGCGTGCTCTGTTGAACCTAAATACATATCAAAAGACCACTCACCCTCTTAGGGAGAAAGGGAAGCATCTCTTGCAACAAATAGGAAATCCCTTGGAAATAAACACTCAGCTGCAGAATGGCTGCTCTGGGACTGACTCCAGCCTGGCAAGTGTTAAAGCCTTGGAGAAGCGGGAGATACAGCAGCCCCACCTGAGAGGTTGTCCTGTCCCCCCCCCCTTCCCGAAAGGCAAGAGCATTACTATGGGAACAACTTTCCCAGTGCCAGGTGTAGGAACCCCTCAGAGCACGCCCCTTAGGCATTCACAGCCGGGCTCCGTTTGGTCCCACCCCTGCCCTCACCAAATCTTACCCAGACCCCTGCCCTGCGCTTACCCAGAGAGTGCGTCGGTTTCTAGGCCTCCCCTCCCAGCAGGTTGCTATGGCAACCGCCGAGGCTGGGGCTGACGGTTGCATCTCCTGTGACCTCCTCCACTCCGGGAGGCCAGAGGGGGAGGGGCAGCTCTGCTCTCCGGGAGAAGCCCCCAGAAGGCCTCCCTTGTCCCACGTGTCCCCACCCACTCCCCCTGGTGGAGTGGGGTTGGCAGGAAACACGTGATTGTGTAGTGGAAAGACGGGACGGGGACGTGAAGTTTCTTTAAAGGCAAAGGAGGTGACAGCAGAGAGATGACAGCCCGTGTGCTCCTCCTTGGAGATCCCCTCCCCCTCTCCTCAGGTGTCCCCGCAGGGAGAGACAGCTGCAGGGGCACCCCGCCCCCTGGGAGCAGCCAGGGGCACCCCAGTGCTGGCTGCCGGTCCCTTGCCTGGGTGCAGGCCTGTGCTCCCCTCCTCCTGAGTCCTCCGACTATCGCCTTCCTCCGCAATGCCCGCTCCCTGCCCCGTGTGCCCTTGCTTGAGGCCTGTCTACACCCGCACTCCTCATACCTGATCATGTGCCCGCTGGGCTCTGGCAGCGGGTGTCGGTCCCCCCCCCACCCACGCCGTGTGCAGCCCTGCGGGCATTGCGTGCCCATTCCCACTCTGCTGCCCGCCTGGCGCTCCCGGCCTGTGGACCCCACATGTCCCTGTGCTCAGGGCATCAGCGGTGGGGCCCATGCCCTTGAACCCCACGTGCTTGGCGTGCAGACACCTCCTGTGAGCCCCCGCCTAGCTCCCTCCTCCGGTGCCAATTTCTCACCAGATCGTGGGCAGCAGGGGGCCAGGTGCTGGTGCCAGGGTGGGGGTGGGGCGTTCAGTCCCGACCTTTCTCCCCAGAATGATCTTCCCGCCAGCACTCCCGCCCCCAAGTCCTGCGACTCCTCCCCGCCCCAGGACGCGCCCACCCCAGGGCCCAGCTCAGCCAGTCACCTCCGCCAGCTTGCTACCAAGCCAACGCCTGGCACGGACAGTGTCGGTGAGTGTCCACTGGGGCCTGAACAGGTCTCTTCTGGGGGGTTGTATTCAGCGCTGGGATGGCCTTGACCCCTTCCAGGACTCTGAGCCCAATGCCGCCTCACCCCGGGCCTTGGTTTCCTGTCTTGGCTTGTCGGTTGGGGAAACAGAGGCCCAGAGGGGAAGCGATCTACTCAAGAGGTTTAACCTTCTGCACGGACAACACAAGCTTTGGAGTCAGACAGCCTGGGGTTTGAGGCCGGCCTTGGATACTACTCGTCAGCCGCATGACCTTGGGCAAGCGACTCAAACTTTCTGAGCCTCAGGTCCCCCCTCGTTAACGTGGGCTCTGCTGTCATATGGCCAGGCCCTGCGGTGGTTCTGGGTTCCCAGAAAGAAATCAGCCCTGGAACGCGCCCTTGAGGAGTTCCCAGATGGTGGGGACGGAGACTCAGACCCCTAAGCTTCCAGCCCCGTGTGATCGTGGCGGGGATAGAGGCAGAGAGCCAGAACGGGCTAGGGGTGGGGCGAGCAGGCTCAGTGATGTTCCTGAGATGTTGCTGGACTTTGGGTCTAGGTGTCGAAGGGTGAGTAGGAGTTCAGCAACCGAGGAAGGCAAGGGAACAGCATATGAGCCAGAGGGAACGGTATTCTCAAACATCTGGACATATGACAGGGTGTGGTGGATGCTGGACGGGAACGCAGCAGCCCCGAAAGACCAGCCAAGGCAGTGGAAGGCCGGATCTGGGTCCAAGGTGTCTGAAGACCTATCTTTGTCTCTTCTCACTCAGCCCTGAGGAGCCCCCTGACCCTGTCCAGTCCCTTCACCACGTCCTTCAGCCTGAGCTCCCACAGCGCCCTTAACGGGGACCTCTCTGTGCCCAGCTCCTACGTTAGCCTCCACCTGTCCCCCCAGGTCAGCGGCTCTGTGGTGTATGGACGGTCCCCCATGGTGAGTCCTCAGTGTGGGGGCACCGGGAGGTATCGGAGGGCACAGGGGCTGGGGGCCGGGAGGAGAAACCAGTTACACAAGAGGAGACAAGGGGATAGGGAAAGGGACGGGAACCCTGGCTTGGCAAGCGCATGCGGGGAGAGGATCTGAAGGTCTCAGGAGCTCCACAAGCTTAATACAAGTAACATATAACTGGAAAGAGCAGCTGTGCTTATGCCGCATTATGAGGAGCAGGGAGCCCCAGCCACGGGGCACAAGGGGCCCATTCAACCTCCTGGCAGAGGGCATACAGTTGTTGGCCCTGATTTTTAAGGGGCGGAGGGAGCAGACAGGGACTGGGTGGGCCCCAGAGGGCAGCACAAGGACAGACGGCTGACAGAGTGAGCCACCCTGGAGTAGACAAGGGTGCCTCCAGAGGGAAGAAAATGCTGTCACGGGGGACATCCCAGACCCAAGGGATGTTGTGCAAAAGAGGTCAGCAAGTGTTTTCTGCAAGAGGCCAGACATTAAATGGTTTTGGCTTTGCCGACCAGTTGGTCTGGGTCAAAACTACTCACCTCTGCCTTCATAGCTCAGAGCCACCATAGACAACATAGAAATGAACGGGTGTGGCTTTGTACCGATAAAACTTTATTTACAAAAACGAACAGGGGGCCAGAGTTTGCCAACTCTTGCTCTAGAGCCGGTCAGACTCTTCGGGGTCCTTCCAAGCCTGGGATTCTAGGATTCCCTGGGCAGAGGCTTTGGGGTTCCTTCAAGTGCAAGCCTCTGCTCTTCTGTCTGTAGTGCAGCGGGAGGAGAGGGCATCTCTGCCTTCTTAGGGAGGGGCTGACTGGGGATCAGATTGGGGATCCTCTCATAAACAGAGAAATACGGCAGGTGAGCATGGGGGAAGGCAGAGGTGGGTTTGAGTCACCTGCCCTAGGACCCTTCCTCTTTGGCATTTTGGCAGATGGCATTTGAGTCTCATCCACATCTCCGAGGGTCATCTATCTCCTCTTCCCTGCCCACTATCCCTGGGGGGAAGCCGTGAGTATTGGCTCAGGGATCCCTGCCTCCTGTCCGGTGCTTACATTGTAGGGTGGGGGCTGGGGTTCCCTGCTGTCTTTCCAGAAAGTCTCTGGAGGAGCTCTCTGGAGAGGTATGTAACAAGAAAAATGCAGAAACGGGGGTGGGGGGTACTTTTGCCTTCCCCACCCCCACCCCGGAGACATTCGGCATGTCTTTGACATTTTTTGGTGGTCAGGCCCACATCCGGCCTCTATGGGGCCTGGGATACAGCTGTACATCCTACAGTGCGCAGAATGCCCCCCGCCAACCCCAGGGCGGTGCAGCCCCAAGTACCCAGGAACTCTCCGCCATGATGGGAATGTTCTATACCTACAGCTGTCCAACCTGACTGCCATTGGCCACCTGTGGCTTTCGCCACTGAGACACTGAAGTTGTAAATTGATTTCAGTCTAACTGGCCACCCGGGGCTGGGGGCTCCCAATGGGTCCCAGTCTCTGGAGCTCTCAAGGCGTCTCCCTGGATCCTCGCTACTCAACACGCATTTACTAAGTGCCTGCTTGCCAGGCTGCGGGCCACGGGCTAGGCCACGCTGACTGTCCCATCCGTCACCTGGGATCCAGGGTTCCCCCCGCCCCCCCCCCGCCCCCCGGCCCCGAGCCCCCGGAGCGGGGCGGGCACCCGGCCGGGCCGCCACCCCCAGGGCGGTCCCCTCCCCGCGCGTCACCGCCCTCCTCCCGTGCAGGGCCTACTCCTTCCACGTGTCTGCCGACGGGCAGATGCAGCCGGTGCCCTTCCCCTCGGACGCGCTGGTGGGCGCGGGCATCCCGCGGCACGCGCGGCAGCTGCACACGCTGGCGCACGGCGAGGTGGTCTGCGCCGTCACCATCAGCGGCTCCACGCAGCACGTGTACACCGGCGGCAAGGGCTGCGTCAAAGTGTGGGACGTGGGGCAGCCGGGCGCCAAGACGCCGGTGGCGCAGCTCGACTGCCTGGTGAGGGCGGGGCCCGCCGGCGGGGGCGGGGCTTGTCCGCAGGGGCGGGATTTCCGGGCCGCTGGGGGCGGGGCCCGAGGCGGGGGGGGGGGGGGGGGGGGGGGGGGGGCCCCGCGCGTTGGGGGGCGCTCGGGGGGGGGGGGGAGGCCCCGTCGGGGAGGGCCAGCCCCACACCGTCAATTCTCTCCCGCCCCAGAACCGGGACAACTACATCCGTTCCTGCAAGCTGCTGCCGGACGGCCGCAGTCTGATCGTGGGAGGGGAGGCCAGCACCTTGTCCATCTGGGACCTGGCGGCGCCCACCCCGCGCATCAAGGCCGAGCTGACCTCCTCGGCCCCGGCCTGCTACGCCCTGGCCGTCAGCCCCGACGCCAAGGTCTGCTTTTCCTGCTGCAGCGACGGCAACATCGTGGTCTGGGACCTGCAGAACCAGACCATGGTCAGGTGGGTGGCCCCCGCGCCCCTCGCTTCGGCGCTGGAGCAGAACCAGCCCCACGACGGTCGCCTGACGCCTGGGCCCTTCTCCCTCCAGGCAGTTCCAGGGCCACACCGATGGTGCCAGCTGCATCGACATCTCCGACTACGGCACTCGGCTCTGGACCGGGGGTCTGGACAACACGGTGCGCTGCTGGGACCTGCGGGAGGGCCGCCAGCTGCAGCAGCACGATTTCTGCTCTCAGGTGCCGCAGTGGGTCTGCCGGGAGGGCGATAGAAGCTTCAGGAATCCGGAGCCCCCTCCCCTCCCCACAAGGCACTCACTTCCAGAAACTGAGTGGGGACCAGATACCTGTGACCCGTGTCCATCTTTTTTGTCCTTCTCACAAATCCATAGGCCTTACCCCGCCCCCAACCCCATGGAAACACAAAGGCACTGATTCAGAGTAAGCTGTGGGTCTACTAAGACCCTCGGATCACTTTCCCAGATGCTTTTGCTAAGTCACGCCCCCATTCATTCCTTCCTCTTCTCCGGTAGCCCGATTCTCTTCCCAGCCTTCAATCTCTTGACCCGACTGAGAGCTCCTGACCACCCCCCAGGACCCACTGGGGAGCCACTGATCTAGGTCGACAGGGAGAGGTTGACATAGGAGTTGGGCAGAGAGGTCTCCGTTGAGGGCTCTGTGAGAATCCAGGCTAAAGGATGAAGTGAAGGAGCTGGACAGGATCTGGAGACTCCTCACGGCTGAACAGAGTCACCCAGATCCTCTCTCCCACTGCCTTGGGGGCAGGACGGGAGCTTCTTGGCCTGACATTTAAGGCCTCTGTGCTCTAGTCTCTCTCACACACACCATGCCCTCAGATGCATCTAGACCTCTCCACTTACTGTTCCCTCTAGCTGACATGCTTTTCCTTCCCTTTTCTCCAATTGGTGAACTCCTACTCATCCTTCAAAACCCATCTCCATTTTTGCCCCCTCCCTTGAAGCCTGGAGATAGTAGCTAACGCCCAAACTCTTTCTGTTCTACCTTCTCTTCTCTTTAGCTTAAAAGTTTCTTTGATAAGGAACTCAAGGGGGCAGGTGGATATGGCTGTCCATCCCCTGGCCCTGAGACTTAGATGGGTTGTTCTCTGGGGACCCCATGGTGAGTATCTCTCATCCCACTGGGCCCCCGTCTTTGTGCAGGAACTCTGTACGGGCAGGAGAGCACACGTGAAAACTTCCAGTCTTCTCTCCGCTGTCCATTTGTGGTTCTTTCCACACGCGTCCTGTCCGTAGGACTTCGACAGGGTTAGGATAGAACAAGGCGTTAAGCCTCTCTCTGCCTGAGGCCACTGAGTCCTTTCACATCCAAGCAAAAGGAGGTGTTGGCAAGCGGGGAAAAGTTCCGAGCTGGGAGTCCGAAGGCCTCGTCTTTCACGGATCTCTGGCCTTGAGCGAGCCCTGGCCTCGAGCTTCCCTTCTGCCATCTGCTCAAGGGGGGCGACTGTCCTCGCCCGGCTTCTCCCTCTCCCTCCTTCCCTCCCTCCCAGAGCTGTTGTGCGTTCTGAGCAGATAATGGATGTGAGGCCCCAGGGTTCCGTGTAATTCTGATTAATATTAATGATCCGACATGCAGTTCCTGCTGCGTTCCAGGCCCTGGGCCAGCTGCCTCTCCACGCAGGGCTGCCGCGGGAGAGCGGTGGGCCCCTCCCCTGCCGCTCTGGGCCTCCTCCAACCTCTGCAGGGGGGGGGTTCGATGTCCCCTCTTTCCTCTGCACCCCCAGATCTTCTCCCTGGGCCATTGCCCCAACCAGGACTGGCTGGCCGTGGGCATGGAGAGCAGTAGCGTGGAGGTCCTGCACGTGCGCAAGCCCGAGAAGTACCAGCTGCACCTTCACGAGAGCTGCGTGCTGGCCCTCAAGTTCGCCTCCTGCGGTGTGTGTGCCTGGAGGGCGCGGGGCGGGGCGACCGGAACACCACACCCACCGGACAGCCCCCACAACAAAACGCAGGACGCCCAGCGGAATTGGAATCTCTCTGTTTAATGTTTATTTTTGAGAGCGAGAGACAGAGCGCAAGTAGGGGAGGGGCAGGGAGAGAGGGAGACACAGAACCCGAAGCGGGCTCCACGCTCCGAGCTGTGGGCACAGAGCCTGACGCGGGGCTCGAACCCCCGAGCCTGGAGATTGTGAGCTGAGCCCCAGTCGGGCGCTTAATCGACTGGAGCCACCCAGGCACCCCTTCGGTGGAATTTTGAATCTTAACGAATCGTTGGTTAGCGGAACTTTTTCCCAAGTGCGACCCAGGACATGCTTACGCTTAAAAGCAACTGATTTGGTGATACAAATACATCCCCAATATTGCCTGAGATACACTGACACTAAAAAAAAAAAAAAAAAAAAAAAAAAAAAAGCAGCCAAATGATTTTCAGCATAAGTGTGCCCCGAGTACCGCGTGGGACACACATGCATTAAAAGAAAATAAATAATGAAATCCTGGGGCACATCTGTATTAAAATGGTTTGTGATTTATCTGAGATTCAAAGGTACCTGGGCATCTTATGTTTTATCTGGCCACGCTCTCCTGGGGGCTCCCCCTTCTTGAAGGCCAGATGGGCCCCCGCCCCCAGGGGCGCCTTGACTTCACCATCTGGAAAATGGGGGGGAAGGAGGGGCCCACTGGTCCCTTTGTGAGAGCGGAGGTGCCAGAAAGAAAGGGAGAGACCAGGCCTGCTGGACCCTGTCTGCCTGCGGCCCACAGCCGGGGGGTGGGGGTGGGGGGCTCTCTGGTCTCTCCTGCTGGAACCCCCTGCTCTCCCTCCCCCAGGGCGCTGGTTTGTGAGCACCGGGAAAGACAACTTACTGAATGCCTGGAGGACGCCATACGGAGCCAGCATTTTCCAGGTACCCAGCCGCGTGCAGCCACCGCCCTGCAGGCCAGGACGTGCTGCACGCAGGGGCCCCGGGGTGGCTGAGCTGGTGGTTAAGCCGCGGAACTTCCCCCGGGTCCTGCGAGGTCCCCCCCTTCCCCACCAGCCAGCAAGCTACTAAAGCAGGGTCTGCAAACTGCAGCCTGCGGGCCACATCCGCGTGCAGCCTGGGTCCTTTTTGTGCGTGCTTCCTCTTTTTAATACATTAAGACTTGCCATCGTGACCGTTTCTAAGCGCACGCACACTCACACTGTTGTGTAACCACCCCTGCCATCCGTCTCCAGAGCTTTCCATCTCCCCAGACCGAGACCCTGTCCCCATGAAGCACGGACTCCCCGCCCCCTGCCCCATCCCCTGGCTCCCACCGTCTACCCTCTGTCTCTCTGGACGGGACTCCTCTGGGGACCCCCTGTGATGGGGTCACGCAGGACGTGTCCTCCTGTGTCTGGCTTCTGTCACTGCTCAGTGTCCTCCGGGTCCGCCCACGTGGTGGCAGGAGGCAGGCTGCCCTTCCTTCCTGAGGTTGGGTCACAGCCTGTAGTCTGGATGGATTGCGTCTTGCTTATCCATCCACCGCTTGACGGACACCTGCTTTGTTTCCGCGTTCTGGCCGCTGTGAGTCGCGCTGCCGTGGACGTGATTTCATTGCTCTTGGGCAGAGAGGTCTTGGGGTGGGATTGCTGGGAGCTGTTTAACCTCTGGACTGTCCTCCAACTTTTCCATCCCATCTGCAGTGTACGCGGGTTCAAAACTCTCCGCGTCCTCAACAACTTGTTATTGTGTCCTTTTTTGTTACAGCCATTCTAGTGGGCGTGCAGTTGAGTTTTACATCGTTAAAGGGGTGTAAAACGAAAGGACGATAATGTGACGTAGATTTATTTGGCCCCCGGACTTGTTGGCTAGAGACTCATTTGGACCTTTGGCAAAGCCTGAAAACTTACTGCCGGGTCCTTTACAGGAAACGTTTGCTGGTGTAGGGTCATTGCGCTGTAAGCCTCGGCTGGCCCTCTGCTGTGCCGTGTGGCCTCGTGCCCCGTCCACACCCTCTCTGAGCCTCCCAGGAAAGGGCGGGGCTTCGGTTGCGGCTCTCTTGGTGTCACGAGAACAGGGGACCCGCCCTTCCCAGGATCTGTCACCTGTCCGCCCAATCCCACTGGCCCTGCCCCTTCCCTCTGAACGTCGTGCAGGGCGGTCAGGGGCACGGACCGGACACCAGACGGTGCTAGTATCGGCCACGCCTCACCTCCCCTTCTCTCCCTCCCTCCCCCACCCCTGCCCATAGTCCAAGGAGTCCTCCTCCGTGCTGAGCTGTGACATCTCCGGAAATAACAAGTACATTGTGACAGGCTCGGGGGACAAGAAGGCCACGGTCTACGAGGTGGTTTACTGAGCCCCCCACCATCTTTCTGCGCCCCTGGCCTGGCTCGTGGGGGAGGGGCATCCAGGACAGAGAGCCCGGCACCCGTCTCCGTTCATACCCGTGAGCGCCAAGCCTCGTCGGCCCTCCGGCTGGCTCCCTGCCATCTTCCCCTGCTGGACACAGCGCTGGACGGGCAGGTGGACTTCGGGGAAATAAATGTGCTTATCGCAACTACCTTTCTGTCCTGGGCTGGGGAACCAGGGCTGTTGCTTTTCTTGGGCGCTGTTACCGCGGAAGGCTGTGCGGCCGAGGGTGAGTGGCATCCCGTCCCTCAGCCTCCCTTTCCTCCTCTGGACCCCGGAGGACTGCATTCTGCAGGGGCGGCCGGGAGAGTCGGAGTGCTGTCGAGCAGCAGGGCTTACGTGGTGCCCGGTGGCAAGGAGCCACCAGACCTCAGTGGTTGAAGGCGGCGGACGTTTCTCTGCCGCTCGTGTCCACGTGGTTTGCAGGGCTCGACGGCGAGGAGTCACTCGGGGCCCGTTTCTGCCGTCACGTGTAGCTGCAGGATCCAACGTGGCAGGGGAGAGGAAGTCACACGTGGTTTTTATTTAGTTATGCCTTTGCATTTTTGTTTTAACGTGCACTTTTGAGAGACAGAGTGTGAGCGAAGGAGGGGCAGAGAGAGAGGGACACACAGAATCGGAAGCAGCTCCAGGCTCCGAGCTGTCGGCACAGAGCCCGACGCGGGGCTCCAACTCCCGAACCACGAGATCATGACCTGAGCAGACGCTTCACCGACTGAGCTGCCCAGGTGCCCCACACGTGGCTTTTCAGTGCCCTGGCCCCAAAGTTGCCTGTATCTCTTTCACTGCCAGCCCTTCGGACGGAATCATCCCAAGCCACTGCCCATGTACAAAGGGTGGGGAGTATAGAGGAGAACGGAGCTCTCTGGGGTGCAGTTTTCCTTTGAGACCCACCCACCGATAATTCCTGAGAGCCTGGTGCACGGGGACACCTGGCCTGGCATAAGCTGCCAAGCAAACACCAGAACCCCAGGGGAGGTGATGGTAAGCCGGGAGCTAACAGGTGAAACCACCAGCTGGGAGGGTCATGCAAGACTGTGGGTACACAGGGAACAGCATGTGCAAAGGCTCAGAGGTAAGGCGCTCGGCCAGGTGGAAATCGAGGGAAATCTGCTCCTCCTCGGCCACAGGGGGAGCGAGGTCTCCAGCCCAGGCTTAAGCAGAGAGAGCCCCTAGAAATGTGGGCCAGCGGGGACGGGGACATAACACGTCTGTGTTCCTGAAGCTCCTAGGGGCTGCTGTGGAGAATGGTGAGTGGGTGGCTGGGTGGGAGGCCCAGACGCCCCTGGGAACCTTCTGGAGGGAGATGGCAGGGTCCCCCGGGTGGAGTTTTGGAGGTGCTTTTTGGGGGAGAGGACAATTCTCTAAGGAAAGCAGACCTCTTGGGACAATTGGGGGTGCTTATGCTGGAGGGGACAGGGCGAGCAGGTGGGGTCAGAGCCCCCATGGGGGGAGGACAAGCCTGCCAGAGACTAATTGCTGTTTTGCTGCGAACTACTGTGTTCTGGGGGTGGGGGGTAGGTGGGGGAGGGACCCGATCACTCTCGGGAGGGCATCCTGGGCACCGTGGGGCTGAGCAGCATCCCCGGCCCCCACCCACTTGGTGCCAGGCATAGCCCCCTACCCCCAGTCACGATGACCAGAAATGTCCAGATTTGCCCAGGTGAGATGCACCCATCTAAAGCGATAGGGCATCTTGGGAAGGGCGGAGAGCCCTACCCCTCGATGGCACAAATGGCTGGGAGACCCGTCTCCGGGAGATGAGGGGACAGGAAGAAGCGGTCCATGACCACCCCCACTCCCAACAGGGCGGTCAGTGGCTTTGAGGAGATTCTCAGTGAACGTGGACTTAAGGCTGGGAGACCCAGCTGGACAGAGTCCTTTCAAACCTCTGCAAGACGGGCGGGGGCGGGGGCGGGGGTGGGGGCGGGGGGGGGGACGCACAGAACCCTCTGCTATTTCCAATTGCTTTATTACATGTGACAAAGATCGCCGGCCCCATTGCGCAATGCGGAAGAGACCCGGCTCGCCCACCACACCCCTCCACCATTATGCCTCCACCTTGCTGGGGGAAAAGTACAAAAAAAAAAAAAGAAAAAAAGGATCCCAAGTCAGGACAACTGGTACCAAGCCCCTCAGTAGGTGACCTGGTACACAGAGGCGTGGTCCCTGGACCCCGTGACAATCAGGCGGTTGTTGGGGGACACATCACAGCACAGGATGGAGGAGGTCTCGGGTACCTTGGAAGGCAGAAGGCCAGCATGAGCTGAGGGGGCTCACCCACCCCGCCCCTCACCTCTGCTGGCAGTTCAAGCCTGGTCCCTCTGGGGGCCTCTGCATGAGGACCCCTGTGTTCAGCTCCCAGACCTGAACGCTGCCCCCCCCCCCCCCCCCCCCCGCGGGGCCCGGGGCCCCCCCCCCCCCCCCCGGGGGGTAAAGGCCCCCCCCGGGGGCCCCCCCCGCCCCCCCCCCCCTTTCCCCCCCCCCCCCCCACCCCCCCCCCCCCCCCCCCCCCGCCAGGGTACCTGGAGCTCCACGGCCCCCGCTGGCATGCTATAGACGCCAACCAGGTCGTCCGTCCCGACGCTCACCCACCACTGGCCTGGGAGGAGGCGGAAGGGACCAGTTTGTGGGGGAAATTGGCATCTGAGGGCAGGGCCCCTGGGGGTCTGGGACGCAGGGGTGGCCCCCCACCTCCCTCTTGCCTCTGTGGAAAGCATCACTGAGTGGTTCCTGCTGATGAAGGGTGTTGGGGGGTCGGGGGGGGTCAGGAGGGGTCAGGAAGGCGGGCTAGGATCCTGTGGGAGTCTGGGGACCACAGGGGACTTGCCTGCCCCTTCCTGGCCACTCACCGAGGGGGGAGAACTTCAGACCCAGGATGGTGCCGTCCTTACACCCCACCATGTGCTTCTGGCCCCCTCGGGTAGGCTGCAGCCACTGCTGGCCATTGGCTGTGCCCACCAGCACCCAGTCCTCCTGGGGACTAGGGGACAGGCTCATTATCTGGGGGGCAGGCGGCAGGGAAGAAGCTAGTCAGGTCCCAGCCTGGCCCAAGACGCGGACAGGGGCACAGGGAGCCACCCTGGGGGCTGACCTCCTGCCAGCCTCCCGGCTTCGAGGGCCTAATGAGCAACTTCACACTGTGGGCCTCAGTCTGCTCATCTGTAAAGCAGGTTGGTTCCCTCTACCTTAAGGGCTGACTGCGGAGACTAAAGGGGGCTATGAGCACCTGAAACAATATGAAAGTGTCTGATGCTCTTGGGGCTGGAGGGGGAAGAACATCTCTAACGACCCTATTCCTGCCAGCACCACTGAGATGTGGGGTCCCATCCAGCCCCCTTCCCCAGCCCCCATCCACCTCCTTCTCTGTTCTGAGATCCAGCTACTACTACCTGGCCGACCAGACCCTTCCCAGCCTGCACACCTGAGACTCAAACTGGTACTCCTGAGGCTCTCTGGCAGCCCTCAGGTCCCAGCACCGCAGACAGGTGTCCAGACCCCCTGTCCAGACGTTCTGGTCTTTGACAGCAATGCTCTTGGCCCCATTCGGGTGGCCCGGCAGGTCCCTGGCCAGAAGGGGTATTGGGAGAGGGTCAGGGCTGAGACTCTGAGCCTTAAGCCCCAGGAATTCCCCTGCCCCACCGAACCACACCCGGGTGACAGATGGGGAAACCGGGGCAGGCAAAAGTGCCAGGACTGGGTTTTGAAGAAACCCAGCCACGGTCTGAACTCAGGCCTTCAACGCTCTCGGATGCAAACGTAAGTGGTCCAGGGGTTTCTCTGCTTTGGGGCTGCTGGATCCCTACTCAGGCTTTCAGGATGACTCCGCGCCCCTCCCCCGCCCAGGCCTCACCTGATGACACTCTGGTCCCGTAGGTCCCAGATCCTGACTGTGCCCTCCGTGAAACCAGCCAAGGCCAGGCTGTCCTCAGGCTTGGAGGCCAGGGCCTGGCAGGTGAGGCCCGCGCAGGGCAGCTCACCGCTCACGTGCAGGGAGGGCGCGGTCAGGTCCCACACGCCCACGCCGGCCAGGTTGTGGCCACCCGCGAGCAGGGTCGTGCTGTCCGAGGACAGCAGGCAGGTGCGCAGGTAGGCCCGGCGGGTCTGTGGTGGGCAGAGACGCAGGGGACCGTCCTCGTCCTCTTCCGGGGCTCTTCCGGCTCCCGCAGGCCCCGCCCCCAGAGCCAGCCCCTCCCTCACCTGTACGCACAGGTGGCTCTCGGGATACCTGTCCTCTACCACCTGGCTGGCCAGGCTCCACACTTTGACGCCACCCCTGCCACAGGTGAAGGCGTGCCGCACGAAGCTGCTGACGGCCGTGGCCAGCACGGGCTCCCCGTGTTCCAGCGTGCGCACCTTCTGCATTCTGTGTGGGATGGCCCGCTTCTTGGATTGCCAGGGCAAGGCGTCCGGTCTCTTCCACGTGTCGTCAAAGTCCTCAGGGTCCCAGCATCTTGGGAGGGGAAGCCCCGGGGCACCAGCCTACTGGTGAGCCTCTTCGCCCGGAGGGGACCACCCCTCAAACCCGAGGAGCTTCATTCTTCTGCAGACGTTGGGGTTCTCAGGCCTCACTTCCCCCACGGCGCTACCCGTGCCCCTTCAAGTATTCTCCCTCTCCTAGAGCCAAACATCACCCCCTTCCACCTGGAATGCTTTGCCCCATCCTAGCAAACTCCTACTCATCCATCAAGACCCTAACCGTTATGCCCCTTCCCTCCAGGTAGCCTTCTCGTCCCCAGCTGGGCTCCCCCAGCCTCAGACCACAAGGTCAGGACTGTCTGCACCCAGCTCTAACACCCTCTTTCCACGGGAGTCCTTTCTGCAAAGCCAGAGCTAGTCACGTGGGGAGGGACAGTGATGGTGGCCTGACGGTCTCCGAGCTGCCTCTTTCCACCCAGATCCCTCAGCTCTGGTTACTGAGGACAGTAATACGGTGGTGGGGAAGGGGAGGACACACCCACATCCCTGGTCCCCTCTACCTGCCAGGGACAGAGGTGCAGGTAGGAGAGTGACAGATACTTACACGGGCTTCAGGAAAGGGCGGGCTCTCCCAGCAGGCTCCTGTGGGCGGGACCAGGGTCGAGCTCAGCTCCTTCTGCCCCAGCCCTCCCAGCCTTCACGGAGGCCACCGCTCCGGCTGGGGCCTCACCTGGGCCACTCGGGAGAGCATCCCGTCCGCCTCGGTGCCTGGCTCTGTGCTCCCTTCGTGGGAGCCCTCAGGGGAGCTGAGGGAGGGCACAGGTGGGCTGAGAACTGGGCAAAGACAAGAGCAGATGAGTGGCGGGTGTGGGTCCTCGGGGCAGGCTGCCCCCCCTCCCCGCACTGGGATTACCCAAAGTGTCTTCCATACGTGGTTCCGGTCCTGAGTAGCGCGGTCCCAGGTCCTGACTCTCCTGCCCGTGGGAATGGGGCGATCAGTTCAGACCAAAAGACCAGCCCAGGGTCAGTCTTAGACCCTGGAAACCTCAGGGAGGCCCAGGCGGTATAGACAGCACTCGCCAACAGCCCCAAGTCCCGAGTCCCCCGAGGGCATGCGCGGCTAAGGACCCAACGGATCCCAGGACCCCAGCACCCAGCCCGAGGGCCCAGTCCAGATCACCGCCAGCCAGTAGCCCAGCCCTCCAGGTAGCAGAGTCACTCACCAGGCCTGGCGCCTGCTCTGTCACTAGGACGATGGTGGGGGGGGGTGTGAACAGGAGGACAAGGTTCAACTGTGCCGCCCCTGGACAGCCCCCTCCCACCCCACCCCCCAGCCCCTCGCCCGCGGGAGGCTCACGTGTGTGCTGCAGCCGCTCCCCCTTATTGTGGGTCCCGGCGAAGATCTGCCAGAGCTGCTCGGTCAGGACGTCCTGCCAGAGCTGGGGCTCCGAGTCCCAGGATGCCGGCGTGTCCAGCTGGTGGGCTGGGGCGTCGTCCACCCCCGAGCGCTGCGTGAGCCAGTCTGAGGACCTCGCGGCCACGACATCCTCGAAGTGTGGCCCCCGGAGACTGGAGCGCGGCGGGGTCGGGAGCGCCGGGTGCGGGGAAGCCTCGGGGCTGGGGGGCCCCCAGGAGTGCCGGTCAGCCAGCCCACCCGAGACCTGGCTCGAGGGCTCCTGCAAGCACACGGTTGGGAGGGGTGGGAGGGGGCGCCCTTGGCCCCGAGCCCGTCCCCTTCCCCACCTCGAGGGCCAGGCACCCACCTCCTCCGGCTGGAAGCCCCGGGGTCGACTCCAGGTCTCCATGGTCCGCAGGAAGTTTTCTGCCTGGAGGGGCAGATGTGTCCCAGCTAAGCCTCTGCAGCTGGACAGCCCCGGGGCGCAGACCTCCTCCTGCAAGGGTCCCTCAGTGTGCGAGGCGGGGACACACTGCCTGCCTTGAATGGTTCTGGGCGGACTGATTGGTGGTAACACAGAGCCCTCAGCACCGGGCTGAGTGTGAAGAAAGTTCTTTGTACCCAGAACTCAGCAGCAGGTGGTAAAGCCTAACCCTAAAGGCCAGTCATTTTCATAAAATGGTAGAAGGTAGGATCCGATCTGTCCTCACCCCAGGACATTTGCCCCTCTGCATGGGGACATGTGCGTTTGCTTAAGTGTTGGAGGCGTATTAAGAAATCGACGAGGGGGACGCCTGGGTAGCTCAGTCGGTTGAGCGTCCGACTCTTGATTTCCAGGCAGGTCATGATCTCACGGTTCATGGGTCTGAGCCCCATGTCAGGGCTCTGCTAACAGGGAAGAGCCTGCTTGGGACTCTCTCTCTCCCTCTTCCTGTGCCCCTCCCTCTCCCTGTCTCAAAATAAACAAACTTAAAAATGCAATTCCTCCAGTCTCAGGCAGGTCTCAACAGCCAAGCAGGACAGCACAGACCCCAGAAGCAGGGGTCCCGAGAACGTGCCTGCGTCAGGGCTGTGGGCAGACCAAACCTCTTGGCCACTATTCCCAAGAATCCGTGACGGGGAGCCCCCCCCCCGGGGGCCCCCCCCCCCCCCGTGGTGAGATAAGGACCTCGATGGGAACAAAGTGCAGCTACATTTAGTCCAGTGCCAGACTAAATACAGTGGGAATGTTCTAGACCTGCCCGTCTAATGCAGTGGCTGCTAGCTTCGAGTGGCTACCGGGCACTTGAAATGTGGCTGGTGCCACGTGTTTAATGTCAACCCAGCTCCCGTGGCCTCCCGGAGAAGACGGCGTGGAGCTGGTCTTGGGTCTGTGGCTGTGCCAGCAGCGTCCCTGCCTCGTCAACAACGCGCACCCCTCCGTGGTGGGCACGGAGAAGCCGCCCAGAGTTGTCTGGCCCAGGGCAACCTCCAAAATCCTGGGAAGACGCCCTGATCCATGGAGAGAGAGAGCCGATAAAGCAATACGGTGTGGGTGCCAACCGTGGTCTGTCCTATTTAACAGGAGCTACGGGCATTCCCGTTTTGCAGATGAGAAAACAGAGGCCCAGAGAAGCAGAGGCAACTTCTCGAAGTCAGGACGGGGCTTACCTGCTTCCATCTGGAGCCTGGTCAGGCAGGCAGAAGGGTGAGGGAGGGGGCGGGCAGCGGGACCCCCTCCCGTGGCCGTGGGCTGGGGCTGCCTCCTGGGGCAGCCGGTGATGGGTTCCCCAGCTGGGCCTCCCAGCAGCACGCGCCCAGGGGAGCCTTCCCCAACTCGCCCTGGCTCGTTAATCCGCAATTTACTGGCACTTGAGTGCACTCAGCATGGAAAGAGCGGCTCCCTCCTGCCTGCTAGCCGGCCCTCCCTGGGGAGAGGAGCTGGCTGGGCCAGCCTGCCGCTCCTCGGGATTTTAAATGTGCAGCAAGGAGGCTGGGAAAACAGGGAGCGGAGACCGAGGGGAGAGGACAGAGGAGTCTCTGAGGGACTACGTGGCCAGCAAGGGTTCTAGGGATCTTCCCCTGAGTGGGTGTGAGGGGGGCTCCTGGCTTGAACAGCAACTCTCGGGGGCCTTGTCCCCTACATCCTTATAGTCAGCAAGTGCCGCGGGGATCCCCCCGAATCCACAATCTGATTAGTTCTCACCAGCAAAGCATTAAGTGACCACCCCACCCCGATGGTGCTGTTCTCCTGCCCTGCCCCCCACAGTCCATCCTCCAAAGGGTGCCCATGAGCGCCCAAGTCAGGTCTGCCCTTCCCTGCCTGCAGCCCTCCAAGGCTTGCAGCACCCTGTGGGAAAAGCCAAGTCCTCCCCGAGGCCCCCACAGCCCTGCACCTTCCTTCCTCTCGTCCCTTCCTCTCGTCCCTTCATCACTAGGCTCCAGCCACTTACCCGGGCATGGTCTTGCCCCAGGACCTTTGTACCGGCTGTGTCCTCTGCCCATTCTGCTCCTCCCATCCTGGACATCTGCACTCCCTCCCTGGTCACCTTCCCAGCAGGCCTTCTCACTCCCACCCCTGCCCTCATGTCCCCCTGGGCGGCTCGGTCCCATCCCCGCGCCTTGCCCGGCTTTCACCACCCGACACTCTTGTTTACCAAGCTCTCATCACCCCAAGGGCACAGGTTCGTCTGTGTCCTTCTCTGCTATTTCCCTGGCGCCTGCAACCACACTTGGCAAGAAGGTGATGGATAAGGAGCTGTTGAATGAATAACCGTGTTCTGGTTGCTTCCTGCCCCCCCGCCCCCCCCCCCCCCATCAGTCTCTCCCTGTTCTGTGCACTGCCCACCCCAGGCCCTGCTAAGTTGCAGACATGGACCTGGCCTTCCGCCAGTCACATCTGGCACAGGCAGAAAGTCCTGCCAGCACCCAGGAGAGAGGGGCCAGGTGGCGGAAGGACAGGCAGGAGTGGAAGACAGGCTTCGGCTCGGGCACGGAGCCCTGTGCTGGGAGCCCGGGCCCCCGTGCAGACCTGCCCCCCCCCCCCCAAGCTCATGTGCGATCCGGGCCCTGAGAACCCTCAGGCGCACGGAAGGCCGCAATCCGGGTGTGCCTGGCACATGACAGGCCCTTTGGGGCAGAAGTGACAGACCCAGACCTGCAAAGTGCTGACTGAAAAGGTCCCTGGCCTCCTCTGAGCCACGCAGGGACCTGGGAGCAGGCCGGGGAGGAGCCTCAAGAGGATGGGGGACGGGCTCCGATGTGCGGGTGCGTGGGGGCTCCGGGTCAGGCTGCCCTCCTCTGCCCACAGCACTCCAGGGCTCCCACCTCCTTCGGGGTGAAAGCCCACGTCCTCCCCACGGGCCCCACAAGGGCCCCCACAACCTGCCCCTGTCATAGCCTCTGTCTCTCCCCCCATTTTTCCTGTCTTTCAAGGAGGGGCAGCCGCAGCCCAGCTCCTGGTCATCAATCACTCACCTGCTCGTGATGTTCCTGGAGACCCTGCCGGATCTTCTGGAGCTGCAAGGGAACAGCAGGGATTGCACCGAGGTGGGGGAGGGGTGGGGTGGCCAATGGAAGCGGACAAGAGCAGGAATCGAAGGCTGTGCGTGCTTCTCCCCAACTATGTGATCCTGGATAAGGTGCCCTACCTCTCTGGTCACTACATCTATCAGGTGGGACACGACCCACCACACAGAGTGGGAGCTAATTAGGGACACCCTTGGATTTCATTCTCATGGTGAAGTTCAAAGACTCCCCAGAACCACAAGGCCCTACACACCTGCCCCTGTCCCTGTCCCCTCCCTGCCTTCCTCCCTCACTCTCCCTGCTCCAGCCACAGGGGCCTCCTGGCTTTTCCTCCTCCAGGCCCATTCCTGGCCCCGGGGCCTTTGCACAGGCTATACCCTCAGCCTGGAAAGGGCTTCCCTGCTCTCTCAGGATTGAAAAGCTCCTTATCCTCCATACCTCACAGGGAACATCACTTCCTCCAGGAAGCCCTTCCTGACTATCTCAGCTCAAAATCTTTACTCCCGTCCACCCCCATCATCTTCCGGCTTCTTTATAGTGGTTACGGCTTATGAATCTGGTTTCTCCGCTCACTTCTCTCTCTCCCCCCGCCTAGAGGTGCGCTGTGTCCAAGGAGCTCGCCACGAGTCAAGAGTGTACACTTAGTCAAGTTGAAGATTCAGTTCCTCACAAGTTCTCCATGGGCCGCGTGTGGCCGGCGGGGTGCCATATTGGGCGCCGTTGATACAGAACATTCTCATTGCAGAAAGTTCTAGAAGACGGCACCATACTTAGCGCATACCCTCCCCAGGAGCAGGGGCTCCTGTTACCTATCCTTCAAGGATGAACTGTCAGCCAAAGAAACGCGCGGAATTTCTAACTTTTGCAGCGAGGCCAGTATTCACGAAGAACCCCCTTGAAGAAACTGGCCCAAAGGAAGCAGGAATAGGCGCAGGAGAGGGGGTCCCCAAACCCGGCTCGCCAGGCCGCCCGGGGGCCGCCCGGTGGGGCTCACCGCGTGGCACGTGCTCTCCACCTGCGCCGTCAGGTGAGGGGGGAGCCTGAGCGGAAGAAAACCTCCGGTGAGAAGCGCCTTCAAGCCCCGCCCCCCAACCAGCCCCGCCCCCGCCCGGGGAGGCCCTGGAGGCAGCGTCGGGACACGCGATTATAGGTCTTGAAACACACAATCGAGGCAAGTACATTCGTGCTAAACAACACAACTCGAAAAGGTACGCGGGGGCCAGGATTGCTGTTGCTGGTTTTCCGTTTGCTTCGGGCTCCAGGGAGGCTCCCCGCCTGCCATTACTAGTTCTGTCTTTGGGGCGAGGGGCTCCGGGGCCACCGAGAGCGCGGACGGGACGCTCTCTCCCTCCGGGGGGCCACAGCGGGACCTCCAGGCCCTGAGCGCGCCCGTCACCTGGGAAACTGCCGCCGGAGCTGATCCAGGACGTCCGGGGAGTTCAGTTCTGGAGAAGCCTGGGGAAGGGGAGAGGAGGTAGATGCACCGCGGCCTCCCTCCGCCCTCAGGCCACAGCTCCCATCGGCGCCTCCCTCCCCGCCCCCCAGGGGGTGGGCTGGGGCCTCCTGAAACCTCCAGGGGAGCTCGCTTTCTCCGGTCACCTGAGTCCCCACCCAGCCCCCTCACCCCGGGAGTATCTCCCATTTTGCAGCTTGGCCTAAAGTCTCAAACACGGACTCTCTGCAAAGTCCTGGAGAGAAAGTTTGCCCACACTGTTGGAAAGGGGTCGTTTCTGGAGCAAGGCGCTTCTACTTGTAAAATATTAACCAGAGATGCTGCAGTCATGTGTTCGTCACCCCGGGGATAAGAAGCTAGTGTAATTTACAAAGGGCCTTGGCACCTGTCGGGAGGTGTGACCGGTTAGCGCCCCCCCCCCGCCTGAAGGCCTGGCCACTTGCCCGTGACCCTCCAGCAGGAGCAGGACAGCCAGGTTTGAGCCCAGCTTCCAGGAATAAGCACCCACAGGGGTAAATGCCTCACCAGGCCCTCCTCACCAAAGTTCCTGGGGGCCTCCTCAGCCCTTGAGGGTGCTCCTGGGGGCGGAGATGGTCCCAAGAGGTCATCTTTAGGCAGTAGCCACAAGGACGTTAGCCAGGAGGCTCTAAAAGCGACAAAGTGATGGCGGGTCCTGAGGGCAGAAGGCCAAGCAGCCAGGGACAGAACCAGCACCCGCCCACCCCCCCATCCAGTCTCCCCTCCAGGACCCAGGCCTGGATCCCCATCACCTCCCTGACCTGCGCACTGCATGACCTATATCCTGTGTTCGGTTATCAAACGCTGGGGCCTCCAGCTGCCCCCACGGATGCTGGGCCGCATCCAGGGGCCTCATCCCATGGGCTGGGAGGGAGATGGTGTCAAACACTTACACCCCCCCTACCAGCTGCTGCCAGGGCTGGGGGAACCCCCCGAGAACGACGCTAAACTTCAACCTCAGTTTTGAGACAGTGTGAGACAAATTTGAGCACGGGTGAACATCACTGGGAAGGGGTTTTGAAGGATGAGTAAGAGTTGGCCAGGGGAATTAGGATGTCTCAGACGCGAGGAAAGGGACCGCTCTCCACCCCAGTCACTCCTGTGGCACCAAGCCCCCTTTTTACTCGGCTTCTGCCCCTCACCAGCCTTCCAGCCTCCTCCCCAACCCCGCGGCCTCTGGGGTCCTCCAGGAGACTCGCCTGCCCACTCACCTCCCTTAGGACGGAGGCCCAGAACAGCAAGAAGGAAGCGACGTGGGGGGGGGGGGGGCGACCAAGTTCAGGCTGAGAATGAGCGCCCCTCCAGTTCTCCCCCTCATCCCGGAGCCCTTTGACCCCTCGGGCCCCGCCCCGGCCCGCCCCGGCCCCGCCCCGCCGGGCGCCACCTGCACCACGAGGACGATCAATGAACGGGCAGCAGCTGCACGTGGGCTCGGACTCCGCGGGCGGCCGCTGCGGGCTCTGGCCAATCGCGAGGCCGCTTGCCCACGTGGCCCACGGCCGCTATCGCTGATTGGCCGGCTCGCCCCAGCCGCCGGCCGGGCTGTCAATCAGCGCGCCCGGCGCCGCCGCTTAACCCTCGCGGTACCGCTGTGGGGGGGAGGGCAGCGGGCAGAGCCGCGGGCAGTTCGGGGTCCAGGCAGGGGCGAGGATATTTAGAAGGGTCTGGGGCTTGGGGTCAGAGGGTGCCACCTGGGAAGGAGCTGGGCGGCGTGCAGTTGCATTGTTTAGAGAGGACCGTCTTTAGCCTTGCCCGGGAGTGGCTGGTGGCTAGGGGTGGGGCTGGGGCTGGGGGCCGAATCTTTCGCACTCATTCCGGTCCTCGCACGGGGGCTGATAACGTTTTCCCCTCAATATTAATAACGTGCAGGGCAGACGAAGGACGCTTCAAGCCCCCTTAATGGGGAAAACATAACAGGCCCCTTTCACCCAGCACCAAGCCCTGGGCTCTGTATTTTTGTCAGTGAATTTTCCCAACTGCCCTCCCCCGCGCCCCCCCCCCCCCCCAGTCCAGCGTCTGAGCACCAAAAGCGGGAACTGCAGAGGCCTTGACTCTGGTACGTACCAAAGTTTTCAAGGCCAGGGTAGGAATGGGTCGTGGGTATTCCAGGCTTGGGATGGTAAAAAGATAAGCTGGGGGGGGGGGGGGCGGGGAATTCAGGAGTTTGGGTTGTAGGAGGCCAGGGATTCTAGGTTTCTGTTTTGGCCTGGTTTGCAAATGCCTACTGGAGGTGTGCCGTGGTCTTGCCTACCCCAGGACCTTTGCACTAACCATTCTCTCCTCTGCCAGGAATAGTCTCCCCCTGACAGCCACTCAGAGGTCACCAGACCCCCGGGAGGCCTCCCCTCACATTCCCTTTAAAAAATGAACTTCCAACACCACCACCACCACCCCCATTCTCCCTTTCTTAATTTTTCCCCAAATGCGGTTTGAATTGGCACTAATCTTGCAATCTCAGTGGCTGTAGGTCATGCTGTGTTCAAAATTCACATAACACACAACGCTGATAGGATTCTCAGACATTCTTGCACAGGCCACAGGACACCTGGGTAGGTGTGCTGGCTTGGGATCCAAAGGAATGAGCGAGTGAGTGAGTGAACAGTCCGCTTGCCCATCATCTGCGCTTTGTCTGGGGCTGGGGGAGGTGGGCACCCTGGGAGTTCAGATCCTGGGATGCACCGTCCCCAGAGGTCCTAATGTAAACACACAACTTGGGTTTTGTGGCTGGTCTGTGGAGGAGAAAGCGAGGGCTGCCGCGTAGGAGCCGCAGAAAAGGTTTTCACCCACGATCCCTCAACTGGCCCTTAATTGAAGCGTATTTTATTTATGGGCCAGTCTGCTAATTGCCTCCCCCTGTGCGCTTGGCTCTCCTCTCCGTGGTTGCTGGGCACACCAGTTTATCCAAGGCAGTCGGTCTCATACGGGATCCGCTGGGTACCTGTGGCTGTTTAAATTCAAACAAATTAAAATTAAACAGAATTTAAAACTCCGTTCCTCAGGCTCACTGTCCGCGTGTCAATTTCTGCACAGTCACCCGCGGCTGGGGACGACCGTCCACACTGGACAGTGCAGATCTGAGGTCCTTAAAGCAGAAAAATGCCTAGGTCCACACAGAGGTCAGGAGCCGTCCACGGCATCATCCATTCTCCTCTCGCCCGTGGACGCCCCGCATGCCGGTGGGCTAATAGCTGGGACTTGGGCTGGCCTGTGCTCACCCTGTCCTTCCTTTCGCTGTCCCCCGCTTGCCCTGGTCTGGCTAGCAGGGACGCAGGCTTCCTTCAGCCCTTTGGAAGGGCTCAGGGCACAGAGGAGGCGGGGGCAGGGAGGAAGCAAAGACTTCCTTCTTGGCTTTTGAGTTGTGGTTGCCCGGGAAGCCCCAGGGTCTGGATGAAAGTTTGACAGAAAAGGGGTTTCCATTTCCAAAGCTTTGGAGATGACCTCAAGCCCCCAGGTTCTGCCTTCTGTCCAGGGTTACTTGCCTTGGGGACAGGCCAGGCACGAGGCTCAAGAAAAAGCCCAGGGTGCAGAGGGGGCTGTGGAGTGCCTACAGGGAGGTGACAGCAGGGAGGTGGTGACAGGTTTCAGCCTTGGGCCTCCATTTTCTCCCCTATCCCCAGGACATCTCAATGGCCTTCGTGGGCAAGAGACAAAAGCCAAGTGACACAGGTGAAGGAGCAGGTGTAGAAAGCCAGCGGGTAGAAGGACCTCGGTGTCCAGCCAGCAGATGAATGACTGACAGGCAGAAGGACAGGGACCCTCCCAAGACAGTGGCGGGGCCCAGTGATACTCGAGGGTAGGAGGCCCCTCAGCTGCCCCTCTCCAATGCCACAAGGAACACCCTTGAACTTAGACCTGGCCCCAGGAAAAGCGAATTGATTGAATTACCCAGAATTGATTGAAGTTTGCCTCCTGCCATCTGGTGGAGAGAGCCTTGTATTCATTTCCGGGGCTGCTCTAACAGGCCCCACATGCCCAGGGGCCTGACACAACAGAAATCTATTCTATCATGTTCTGGAGGCCAGAAGTCCAAAATCAACGTGTCAGCAGCGCTGTGCTCCCTGCAGCAGCTCTCGGGGAGGATGCTTCCTGCCCTTCCTGTTTTCTAGCGTGGCCACTGTGCCTTGGTGTCCCTTGGCGTGTAGACACATCTCTCCAATCTTTGTGTCTGTCCTCACTTGTCCGGCCTCCCGTTCCACATGTTCTCCCCGTGTGTGTCTGTGTCCAAATCCCCCTCTTATAAGGACACCGGTCATTGGATTTAGGGCCACTCTACTCCAGTAGGACCTCGTCTTAAATAGTTACACCTGAAGTCGTTCTGTTTCCAGATAAGGTCACATTCCCAGAGACGAGAGATGAGGATGTGAAAGAAACTGTTTGAAGGGCACAGTTATGTTCTCTATGAGCTCAGAGAGAAATTAAGTGGATAAATCAACCCATTCAATCCTCCATGAATCCAGAGAGGTTAACTGACCTCCCCAGGGTGACACAGTTATTAAATGGCTAATCCAGGATTTGAACCCGGGTCACCTTGCTGTGAGAAGTGTCCTTGTAACCCTGACACCATTATGCTCAGGTCTAAAGTAGGTTCCTGTCATTGAACTGGACCCGAACATGCAGGAAGGTGTGTCCATTCTAGGAGTGGATTTGGGATCACCTGGACCTGGCTCTCGCCTCCAATGAAATCCAGATGTATTAGCTACTGCTGCATAACAAACTGTCCCCAAAGTTAGTGGCTTAAACAATAAACACGTATCATCTCACACAGGCTCCGGTAGCCAGGAATCTGGAGGTGGCTTTGCTGGGTCATCATTGGGTGGCTGATAAATAGCTGTTCCAGGGCGCCTGGGTGGCTCAGTCGGTTAGGCGTCCGACTTCGGCTCAGGTCACGATCTCGCGGTCCGTGAATTCGAGCCCCGCGTCGGGCTCTGTGCTGACGGCTCGGAGCCTGGAGCCTGCTTTGGATTCTGTGTCTCCCTCTCTCTCTGCCCCTCCCCCGCTCACGCTCTGTCTGTCTCAAAAATAAATAAAAACATTAAAAAAAAAAATAGCTGTTCCAGCTTCCCTGCCCCCCTCCCCAGCGGACATGGTCTGCCACCCAGAAGTCGCTTTAAAAATCTCACTGAGGCCCCATCACTTTCCTGTGTCCCTAATCCTACTCCCTACCCAGTGCTTTGTTGTTAATTCTTCTTTGTCCTGTTCATGGGCGGCCCTAAGGGTGACTGAGTGGATAACACCTGCATCCGTCCACATGCCTTTTTTGTGTTCTTCTCCCTCGGATGTCGGTGTCTCAGTTGTGGGGTCCAAGGTGACTTCGCCTCCCCCGCCCTGGACATGCTCCCCCACTGGGGCTGGTGCTAAGGCTGTCAGAGGACTTGGGGAGGAGATGTGACCCGAATGAGGCCCCCATATCACCGCTTCCTGTGACGTAGTGCAGAGACTCGCGCATCCAGCCAGCTCTCGGGAGATTTAAGACGAAGTGTAACCCAGGCTGGTTAATTGAGCCCTGGGCTGCTGAGGGCTTCCCAGCAGATCCGCACGTGGCCAGTTGTGAATACCAGTGACGTCCTCCCAGTGAAGGCAGCAGCCTTGTCCCGGAGAGACCCCCCCCCCCCAAAGGCAGGGAGAGGCTGCATTCGCCTTCCGGAGGGGCCAGTTCATTGCCTTTAGGAGGTGGGAAGAGGGGAAGGTGAATCCTACTAGGCCCTATCCCGACGCCCATTCATAGTTGAACTTGTGGTCTCTGGCTCCCTCTGCTGGCGAGATGTTTTATTACAGCGCTGTTGCCGCAGCGTTTCTGCACCGTGAGGCCGCCAGCTTGCAGCCGCGCACGTAAATTTAGTAAATTTGTCCCGGCGTACAACCATCACCACAACCGAACCTTAGCACATTTCCGTCACCTCAGAAGGGTCCCTCTGGTCCATTTTGACCCCCCCCCCCCATTCCCTAGCTTTCTGTCCTCCAGGGGTATTTCCTTTCCTAGAAATGTCATATAAATGGGCTTATAAATGTGTCTTTTGTATCTGGCTCCCTTCACTGGAGGTAAGTTCTTGAGGTTCATCTACGTTTCTGCGTGGATCAGCACTTCGTGTGCCTTGTCGTTGCCCACGAGCGTTCCGCTGCGTGGACGGACCCCATTGTGTTTACGCACGCGCCCTTGATGGTGGTTTCCAGTTTGGGTGATCACGAATCCGGCTACTACGAACATCCGTGTATGTCTGTGTTGGGATTTGATTTCATCTCTCTCGGGTGGATCCTCTGAGTTGAATCGGTAGGTATATGATAAGGTGTCTCTTTAACTTTTCTGGAAGCTTCCAGAGGCTTTCTTCCCAAAGTGGCTGCACCATTCTGCATTCCCACCAGCTGTGTGTGAGGCCCCAGAGGCTCCCCATTCTCACAGTGGGGAAACTTTTCAATTAGGGGATTCCCGGACCAGGGACTTCTTCCTTCTCAGAAGGGTCTCCCGGCGGCCAGGCCCAGCTTGCCCTCATCTGGCTGCGGGCCTGATCGTGAGCTCCATTTCTGCCCCCATCCTCTGAGATTGGACGCCAGACTCAGAGTCAGGCGGGTCTGGGATGCCCAGGCACTGTGGGTCCTTGTGGGTGAGGACCTGTGCCTTCACTTTGTCTCTGTTTATCCATCTTTCTATTATTTACTGCCTACGGATGCTTTTAAAAAATGTCCCACTGGGGGCGCCCGAGTGGCTCGCTTGGTTGAAGCATCTGACTCTTGGTTTTGGCTCAGGTCATGATCTCACGGTTCTTGGGTTCGAGCTCTGTCCTGACAGCGTGGAGCCTGCTTGAGATCTTCTCTCTCCCTCTCTCTCTGCCCCTCCCATGAGTGCGCACTCTCTCTCTCTCTCTCTCTCTCTCTCTCTCAAAATAAATAAAATAACCTCTAAAAATAAAATAAAATAAAATAAAATAAAATAAAATAAAAGTGTCCCCCCAAAGAACCACACTGGTGCATTGCTTCCAAACACAGAACAAACCTCAAAGGTTTCAAATGAAGAATTATCATCACCTGCTGGGTCCTCAGTGGGATTCCTAGGCATCGGCCACATGTTACTTTTACCCTTTTCCTCAGGTGTTTGCCTACATATCTTTAAGTCGGGCGGTTCTCAAGCTGCTGGGCACCAGCATCCGCGGGGGAGGGGTCGTGCAAACACAGGTCACTGCACCCCAGCCTCAGAGTTTCCGATGCAGGAGATCTGTGGGTGGGGGTCCAAGGGTCTATATTTTGAGTTAGCTCCCAGGGGACCTCGTTACAGCTGGCGCGGAGCCCTGCTGGGAACCGAAACTCTCCATGGCTTTTGCAGTGCTGGACGTGGTGGCTTCATGTGACGACGCAGGGCTTAGCCCGTCGCACCCAGCCCTGTCTCCCCATCCGCTTCCCTTCCCCACCGTCAAGTTCAGTTAGGTCGACTAGGGGCCTCGCCGTTACTGTGATGGTAAGTGCTGTTGTCTTCTGACCTCTTTGGTACACGTGGCGACAGAAACGGGCTAGTGGATGGGGGCAACTGGGGGGTTCAGCCGGTGAAGGAACCCGACTGACTGATTTCCGTTCAGGTCATGACCTCACGGTGGTTCGTGAGTTCAAGCCCTGCGTGGGGCTGTGCGCTGACAGCTCAGAGCCTGCTTGGGATTATCTCCCTTCTGTGTCTCTGCCCCTCCCCTGCTCACTGTCTCTCTCTCTCTCTCAAAATAAATAAATACATAAACGTTAAAAAAAAAAAAAAAGAAGAAGGAAACATGGACTCATGGAACCGAGGAAATGGATGCCTAATTTTCTTTAAATTAAATTAATTAAAGTTTAGATTTTAAAAACGATACTTGATTAGGGGTGACTAAGCCTCCCGGTGTGTCTGGCAGGATGTTAGGGACCGAAAGTGGACGGTGCTGGTCCCACCAGGACGATAAGAGAAAGTGTTTCTGTTTGGGACAACTGGGGACGATCTGGGGGTGCAAATCTAATTTTCTCACGGCAAATTTTATGACATCTCAGTGGGGGGGGGGTCAAGGATTTGCAGTGACAACCACGGGGTCGAACTGAGGGTGTCAAGCACTCGGGAATTTGAAGAGTTTGTACCCGAAAAAAGGTGGGATGCTCTTGAGTGTTTTCCATACCGATTACATTTGAAAGGCTACGACTTCAGACAAATTGGGGTAAATATACTGTTAGAGGTAATTTTACTTCTGTTTTCTTCCTTTTTAAAAAAACGTGGCTGGAAAAATTTCAACTGCATACGCAGCTCACCCCTTATTTTCCTTGGCCGTCACTGCCCTCCAGATGACCCTGTTATCAGCCTGCTCTTTCTTCGTTTTCTGGCTCATCGTTTATTTGGTAACGACTTTTTTGAGCTGTAACTCCCACGCCACGCAACTGACCTATTTCAAGTGTAGAATTCCGTGTTTGTTTGTGTGTTTGTTTGAAGTATGTTCGCAGGGTTGTGCAATCATTAGCACAACTAATTGCAGAACATTCTGTCACCCCCAAAAAGGAACCCAGTCTCCATCAGCGGTCACCCCCACCTCCTCCCCCGGCCCCCGGCCCCCACGAGCCCCCTTCCCGTCCGTGGATGGGGCTGTTGTGGACGTTCCACTCGCGTGGCCTCATATCCCGCGTGGCCTCTCGCGTCTGGTTCCCTCCCTGCGCGTCGTGCGTTTGGGGTTTGTCCGCGGGGGCGGCGAGCTTGGGCGCCTCGCTTCTGCTCCCGCCGAGGGACGTGCGCGTGCGCGGTGGACACGTTCATCTGTGGACGTGCGCCTGCGCGGTGGACACGTTCATCTGTGGACGTGCGCGTGCGCGGTGGACACGTTCATCTGTGGACGTGCGCATGCGCGATGGATGCACCCGAGGGGCGTGCGCGTGCGCGCTGGACACGGTCGTCTGTGGGTGTGCGCGTGCGCGATGGACGCATTGTGTTTCCGCGTTCGCTATTTCACGTACACTGAAGTTGTTCACATTAGTATTTAGTTGCCTTTTTCATCCTGTTTTTCCTCTGCTTACAATATATTCTTTTTTTTTTTTTTTTTTTTTTGGCTTACAATATATTCTTAACAAGCAGCCGGAAAATGGTTCAAACATTGAGTGGACTCCTGTCCCTCCCCTGCTCAAACTCTTTCCCCCCCCCCGCCCTCCCGCAGATGCAAAGCCAAAGTCTTCAGGGGGCTTCCAAAAGTGCTGCAGGGTCTTTACCGGATTACAACCCCTTCTGATTAATGCCGGACCACAGTCCCTTTACTCAGCCCCACAGACGTTCCTGCCATTCCTCACAGACGACCACAGGACTTTTGCACCGGCTCTCTGCCCACCTGGAACAGTCTTCTCCGTGACTGTGTTGTGACTCATTCCCTCTAGTACTTCCTGGTCTTAGCTCCGGGTCACCTCTTCGGAGAGGCCTTCCCTGACCCCCACCTACATGAAACCGCACCCTACCTCTGCCCAAGGCGCTTCCCAGTCCTCTTACCTTATTTGCTTTTGTTTCACACCGCTTTTCACCGTCGGACAGCCATATATTAGTTTGGAAACTAGGAGGCGAGGCTCATTGGAAACCATTCCAGAAGCTCTTACGACGGATGCTTCTTGCCTGGAGCAGGCTCTGCCAGGATCCATCACCTTGTACCCCGAACACTCCCCGCATTTGCCAGTGGGCCCTTAGTATTCTACCATAAGCCAGAGCCTTCCTTTTCCCCTGTGAACCTGTTTATTTCAGAGCCCCATTTTTAAAATGGCTTCTCTATTCATTATTCTCTGTAATTATCTCGATGGTCCCATGGTCTGAGATTTGGCCAGACTTCAAGCTGGCTTCCGTACTTTGGTGACATGCCCCATCTTTGTTTTGAGTGCCTCCTGGCTTTCAGGTATAACTAGATGGCCCAGGCTCCTGCCCCTCTCCTGCCCCAGCACTGGGATCATCCTTGCAAACATGCAGATTTCTGAGCCCAAGCACAGTAGGAGAGGGAATGGAAATTAGGGGTTCCTAGGAGACTGGGCCTCTTTTTAAAAAGCTTCCTGCTAGGGGCGCCTGGGTGGCTCAGTTGGTTGAGCGTCTGACTTCGGTTCTGGTCATGATCTCACGGTCGGTGAGTTCGAGCCCCGCCTTGGACACACGTCTGTGCTGACGGCTCAGAGCCTGGAGCCTGCTTCAGATTCTGTGTCTCCCTCTCTCTCTGACCCCCACCCCTCGTTTGTGCTCTGTCTCTCTCTGTCTCAAAAATAAACAAACAAACAAACAAACAAAAAAAGCTTCCTGCTGGAATAGGGTGGCCTGAGAGTGAGGTGGGTATGAGTATAAAAAGGACACAGGATATCCTTGTGCCATCACAAATGTTCTGTATCTTGGCTGTGGCTACATGAACCTACCCACGTGATACACACACGCGTGCACACACGCGCGCACACACACGTGAAAGGGAATGTCTGCCTGAGATGAATGGACTGTATCAATGTCAATATCCATTGAACTCCAGTTTTGCAAAATGTTGCCACTAGACAAAGGCGAAGGAAATGTAAACTGGGGTCTCTCTGTACTATTTCTCACAACCGCCAGTGAATCCACCATTCTTTTTTTTTTTTTAATTAAAAAAAAAATTAACATTTATTTATTTTTGAGACAGAGAGAGACAGAGCATGAATGGGGGAGGGGCAGAGAGAGAGGGAGACACAGAATTGGAAGCAGGCTCCAGGCTCTGAGCCATCAGCCCAGAGCCCGACGCGGGGCTCGAACTCACGGACCGCGAGATCGTGACCTGAGCTGAAGTTGGACGCTCAACCGACTGAGCCACCCAGGCGCCCCTCCGCCATTCTTTCAATAAAAATTTCTATTAAAAAAGAGACCTACTGATAGGAACATAAGAAAATAGCATCACAATGGGAATGCCAGTAACATGAGAGGCCATGGAAAGAAAATGGAAGGATCTCGTATCGCTCAACGAAGGAACTCCTGTGCTGTCGTCCAATGTCCAATCAGTTTTACGGAAAAGATGTGAGGATAAAATTCGGAATGAAAAACAAAAAGGACACCTTCTGGATGACGCAGGGAAATGGCTTTGTTTAGGACCCACTGTTTTCAACTGCACATAAGCCATTCTACAATTCTGGAAGCAGTAACATGACCAGTTATATTCTCGGCAAATGCAGCAATGAAACAAGAGCTGTAGGCAAAAGAACGAAAGGAAATGGTTGCAAACAATTAAAATCGCTCACTCTTTACTCCCTGATCATTAGCTGGCTTTCTATATACAGGATAGTCCAGGATAGGAAACTACTTTTGGGTAAATTTCCATTTTGATATCATTTCAAACTTACGGAAAAGTTGCAAGAATAGTACCAAGATTTCGTGTATATGTGTGTGTACGCGTGTGCATGTGTATGCACATGTATGTGTGTATTGTGTACGTGTGTGTACATGTATGTATGTGTGTGTGTATACGCATATACAAATTATGTATATTTCTCCTCTTAACTCTGAGAGTCAATTGCGGTCTGTGCCCCTTTGCTCCCAAAATACTTCAGTGAATGAGGAGGTTTTGAGGGTGTAAGAGGCACTCTTGTGGTCACACTCCACTCCACTGGAAGAATTCCACATATCTTCTAGAAATAACCACTTTGTCAGTATGTTTTGCAAATATTTTCTCTTGTCACTTGCCTCCTAGTTTGGTTTAAAGTGGCTTTCAGGGGCGCCTGGGTGGCTCAATCGGTTGATCAGCCGACTTGGTCTCAAGTCATGACCTCGCAGTCGGTGAGTTCCAGCTCCACATCAGGCTCACTACTGTCAGCACAGAGCCTAATTTAGATCCCCTGTCTCCCCTCTCTCTGCCTCTCCCCCGCTTATGCTCGTTCAAAAATAAATAAAACATTAAAAAAGAAAAGGAAAACCTGTAAGAATTTTCAGTTTGCCTTAAATTGAGCCTGTTCATTTAACGAAATTGTAGCCAGCTGTCCCAGCACATCTGGGCTTCTCCGGGTCCCTGAGATAGCAGCTCACAGCCAGCAGCTGCTCACAGAGTCCCCAGGCCTGCCCCAGCCCTTTCTCAGGCACCCTGGGCCAGCTCCCCACCCCCCAGAAGCGCCCTGCCTAGAACGTGGAAAGTCTGGGGCTGGTTTCCAGAAGGGGGAGTGGGGAATTTGGGGAGCGTGGGGGGCAGGGTAGGGGCTTCCCTGGGAGTGATGGGTCTCAAACAGCTGTGCAGGGCCTGGAGGACCCAGCAGAAAGGACGGGTGCTCGCCATCACTCCCCATCTACATTGGGCTATATCATATTTATTATATATATATCATTTATTAACATGCTTAATTTTTTTGCCCCTCCCAGCTGCAATCTAAGAAGGATGAGGGCAAGAATTTTTGTGTCCATTTACTGCCGTATACCCCAGTGCAGAGAACAGAGTCCGGGATATAAAAGTTGCCCAGTGAGTATGTACGAAAGGAATCCACACGCACTTTTCCTGAGCCCACCCAGTGCAACAAACAGAAGAGTCACAAACGTGAAAATGTGAACTAGGTCGCCATCGAGTGGCCAAGACAGGATACTACACCCATCAGGAAGGAAAAAAAAAAAAAACACATGTAGAGAAATGCCCAAAATAGGACCCCATTTCTGGAAGAAATAAGAGACATTCCAGGGAGAGTCATTCCAATATGGGACTATCTTTTCACAGGAGTGTTTGGCAAGTGGAAAGTGTTGTGGAAATAAGCATTTGTTGCTAACGTAACGGGGCGCACGGAGAGAGCTCGGCAGCCACGCCCCCAGCCGCACCCCGGGCCTCTTCCTGCCCCTGGCCACGCCCCAGGGCGGATCCAGTCTCTACTACGCCCACACTACCATGTGACTTCAGGTCCACCCCAGGGCGGATCCGGAGACTGGGCCCAATCGTGTTCCAAAGGGCGGGGAGACCAGTGCCTCTCTGCTCACCGATTGGAGGAAGTGGCTAGCCCCTCCCACCGTCGAGACTCCACCAATCCCGAGCCCCAGGCTTGCCTCCTTTTCCGCTCCAGGCAGCCCCGGAAGCGGAAGCGATGATTCCGCCGTGGGCGGCGGCGGCGGTACCTGTCCCGGGATGCTCGTCTTTCCTGGGCGTGGTTGTTTGTGTGTCCACTGCAGGACACTGCGTGTGCTCCCGGCCGGGGTAGAGGCGGGGGGCGGGGCCGGGGCCGGGGCAGGGGGCGGGGCCCAGCACGGGCGGAGGCCGCGGGGACGCGGCTGGGCTTCCGAGGTCTGGACTGGGGGGTCTTCCGACCCTTTGGACCTTGGGGTCCGGGCCGAACCCACGCAAGGTGGGTGGGAGTGGTTGCAGCATAAATGCAGCCTGGTTCCCACGGTGTCAGAACAAAGCAGGGCCACGTGCAAGGGGTCAGCGCCGCGTCTGGAACGCGAGGTGGACCCCGGTCCTGTTTCCTTGGGAACCGCAAAGATGGGATAAGCGGGAGGTGGTTGTGTTCGGAAGCCCCTTATCCGAGCCTCCGCACCGGTGCTGGAAATGGAGCCTGATTCTCGAGTGTCAGATGTTCCAGGCAAGACAGGAATGTTTTCTTCTTCACTGAATGGACAGAGCTTGCAGCGAGTTAGAAAATGGGAATGGCTCAAAAGGGGTTTGTTTTGACACTTGACGCTGCAGGGAGGAAATGCTTCCTGTTAAGTTTTGCTGCTGGCTTTACTGCCCCTGGCCTCCCGGCCTGATGAATGTCAGGGCAAGTACTTACCTCCTCAGCTGATTTTTAGTATCTCTCACATCCATGGGGCGCCTGGGTGGCTCAGTCGGTTAAGCGTCCGACTTCAGCTCAGGTCATGATCTCGCGATCTCGCGGTCCGTGAGTTCGAGCTCCGCGTCCGGCTCTGGGCTGATGGCTCAGAGCCTGGAGCCTGCTTCCGATTCTGTGTCTCCCTCTCTCTCTGCCCCTCCCCCGTTCATGCTCTCTCTCTGTCTCAAAAATAAATAAAACGTTAAAAAAATTTTTTTTTTTTTAGTATCTCTCACGTCCAGTGCACCGAGACTTTCTGCCCAGCAGGGCGCCGGCCTTGGGCTGCAATCCTGGCCCCATAGCCTTAATCACTTCTCTGGGGATATTACACAATTTGCGGAGCCTTTCAGAGCCTCAGTTTCCACATCTGTAAAATGAGAGTGCATAACCGGACCTGCATTTTGGGGAAGTAATGACTGCTATGTAAAGTGTGGATTGTTAACGTGCGCTCATCGTCTTGGTCCTCATTCTCAATATTAAAGGCTTAGACCACTGACGTGCAGGTGGCAGAATGGCAAGTGGTTATGACCGTGGACTTTGGCAAAAACACTCCAGGATCGAATAAAGGGTCAAATGAGACTAGTGATTTCCACCCTTAAGAACTAGTTTATCCCCAGGAGAACACTTGACAATGTAGGGAGATACTGTGGTCGTCACAGCCGGGTCACAGGGGGTTGTTACTGGCATTGGGTGGGTGGAGGCCAGTGATGCTGCTCGCCCCACGTGTTTAATAGTGCCGCCTTGAAATGCTCTGCTTATGGGAGAAGAGTGCCTGGCATAGAGTAGACATTTACCAGGCATGTATCGTTATTAACTTTAACGTTATTTTGTGACTGATGAATTTTCACGGAGAGATGGTTTATCCATCGTATGTTTGCCTTTTCACGAAATAATTTAAACAAAAGCACAAAAGTAATACGCAATTTTAACAGGCACCCGTATTTGCTGCAAATATTTGTACAGAAAAACAGTACACAAAAAAGAAAAACAGTACAGCGTATCCTCTCTCCCCAGAGGGAGCCGTTTCTAAGTTGACATGTAACCTTGTAGTCCATGTTTATGTGGGGTTTTGTTTTGTTTTTCACGTGTGTGTCTGTGCCCTTAGACAATACACGGTAATATTGTGTGTGTGATTTTAAAAGCTGCCCTAATGGAATCCTGCACACATTCATGGTCAGCCTTGCGTCTAGAACTTCAACGCGAGTTTTCACATTTAGTGTGGATTATACATCAAGGTTTCTCAAACTCGGGACCTCCCCGGCCCCCACCCACCAGATGCCAGTAAAAGACCTACTTTTGACACCCACATTGCCTCCAGGCATCGCCAGTGTCGCCCTGGAGGGCAAAAATCGCACTTGGTCGAGCACCAGCTGTATGCGAAGCTGAAATTAGTTCCTTAGACCTTCCTGGTGTATACAGGACTTACTGAACCATTTTGTTGGTGGCGTTTTAGTCTGTCTTTTTTTTTTTTTTTAATGTTTATTTTAAAAAGTTTTTTTTTTAAATGTTTATTTTCGAGAGAGAGAGAGAGAGACAGGGCATAAACAGGGGAGAAGAGACACAGGGAGACACAGAATCGGCAGCAAGCTCCAGGCTGTCAGCACAGAGCCCGACGCAGGGCTTGAACCCACGAACTGTGAGATGATGACCTGAGCCGAAGTCCGATGCTCAACCAGCTGAGCCCCCACGGTGCCCCGGCTTCTGTCTTTTTAGAAGCTGCCTTCCGTGGCAAGACTCTCCGGCCAGGTTTCACAGACCTCCCTTTTGTCAAGAAGATTTGATTCTTCGGTCACTTTTATGCAGGTCTCCCCCCCACACCTCCGTCATTTCTCAGAATTAATTCTTGAAATTCCATGTTCCCTACGAGCTGTGATTTCTGTGCTGGTTTTCCTTTCAGCGTGTGCTGTCCCATGTGGTAGCTACATGTGGCCGTTCCCAAAACTTGTATTTTTATTTAAAGAGTTTAGTGTGCATTTTTTTTTTTTGGCATCACTTTACTGAAAGAGAAAGTGTAAAAGGCAATGGCCTTTAGTACCCACCGAGCTGCACAACCGTTGCCATAATTTTAGAATATTTTCATCACCTCCAAACGGAATAAAAGTCCATACCCTTCGTTTTACCACTGCCCTGTCTCCCTAATCTCCCACCCCAGCCCTAAGCAACCGCTGATGTATTTTCTGTCTATACATGTCTCTCTTTGGGTATTTTGTATGAAGAGAATAATATGATTTGTGGCCTTTTTTATTTTTTAATGTTCGTTTATTTTTGAGAGGGGGAAAGGGCAGAGAGAGAGGGAGGCACAGACTCTGAAGCAGGCTCCAGGCTCCGAGCTGTCAGCACAGAGCCGGACGTGGGGCTCGAACTCACGGACCGCGGGATCATGACCTGAGCCGAAGTCGATGCTTAACCGACTGAGCCACCCAGGCGCCCCAAGCCAATGAGATCTTTAAAGTGTACTCAGACGGGCACCTGGGTGGCTCAGTCGGTTAGTTGTCCGATTCTTGATTTTGGCTTGGGTCACGATCTTACGGTTCGTGAGTTCGAGCTCCACATCGGGCTTTGTGCCGACAGCGTGGAGTCTGCTTGGGATTCTGTCTCCCTCTCTCTGCCCCTCCCCTGCTTACTCTCTGTCTCAAAATAAAGTAAACGTTAAAAAAATTTACTCAGATAAATTGTGTGTGTGTGTGTGTGTGTGTGTGTGTGACCAATACCTAGGAGTAGAATTGCTGGGTCATATGGAAACTCTGTGTTTAATCATTTGAGTAACTACCAGACTTTTCCACAGCAGCTATACTGTTTCACACTCCCACGAACAGTGAATGAAGATTCTGATTTTTCCACATCATTGCCGATACTGTTCCTGCCTGTCTTTTTGATTCTAACCATCCTAGTGGCTGTGAAGTGATATCTCGTGGTATTTTTTTAGATTAAAAAAAAATTTTTTTTTTAAAGTTTATTTGTTTTTGAGAGACAGAAAGACCCAGGGGCCCCCAGACATGGAGGGATCTTAAATGCATCTCCCTCAGTGAAAGAAGCCAGCCCAAAAGGCAAGTCCTACATAATTCCAACTCTATGACGTTCTGGAAAAGGCAAAGCTGTGGACAGTACACAGATGGGTGGTTGTGGGGGTTCATGGGAAGGAGGGGATGCACAAACAGGGGGAGACAGGGATTTGGGGGGGGCAGTGAAGCTACTCTGACACAAGGACGGATACATGTGATTATACATCTGTCCAGACCCATGGAGTACATACAGCACTAATATCAACCCCAATGCCAACTGTGGACTCTGATTAATAATCTACCAATATTGGCTCATCCCCTATAACAAACGTTGCAAGAATGCAAGATGTTAATAAATAGAAGAAAGGCCAAGTAGGGCATATGGGAAAACTGCTTTCTGCTCAAATTTTCTGTAAATCTAAAACCACTTCTAAAAAAATAAAATCTACCCGGGGTGGGGGGTGGGGGCTGGGTGGCTCAGGCAGTTCAGCATCCGATTCTTGATCGCGGCTCAGGTCACGATCCCAGGATGGTGGGCTCGAACCCTGCATCAGGCTCTGCACCGGTAGCGTGCAGCCTGCTTGGGCTTCTGTCTCTCAAAATAAATAAACATGAAAAAAAATAAAACAAGGGCCGCCTGGGGGGCTCAGTCCGTCAAGCATTGGACTTTGGCTCAGGTCATGATCTCACCTTCCCCGGTTGGAGCCCTGCCTCTGGCTCTGGGCCGACAGCTCAGCACCTGGGGGCCTGCTTGGGACTCTGTGTCTCCCTCTCTCTCTGCCCCTCCCCTGCTCACGCTCTGTCTGCGTCTCTTTCTCAAAAATAAACATTTTTAAAAATTAAAAAAAAAAAAAAAGAAAAGATTCCTCCATGTCTTTCCCGGCGCGATAGTTTCTTGCCCTTTAGTGCCGGATAGCGTCCCCTTGTCCGATTGCCCCACGCTCCGCGAATCCATTTCCCTCCAGAAAGACATCTTGATTGTTCCCGGTTTCCTCAATTAGGAATAAAGCTGCCACACGCATCCACGCGCAGGTCCTTGTGTTCTGGAAGCTCCCTGAGCCTATGGTCGGTTTTGTGAGAAGCCGCCCCGGGGCCCGAGCGAGTGTGGCTGTGGCCCGTTTTGCGACGGCGCCAGTGGGGTGAGTGCGCGCTGGGTCCCCGGGTGGGGGTGGGGGCGTTCTAACAGGCGTGTGCGGCTTTAGCTCGCGTCCCCCGACCGCACGCGAAATGGGGCATCTGTCTGCGAGGCGAGGAGTCTCTTCGGATCCGTGGCCCATTTTTAATCGGGCTCTTATTTTATTGTTGAGCTTTCAAGATTCTTGGTGCATTTTCAGGACACGTTCTTTATGAGCGTACAGGTTTCGCAGGCGCGTTCTCCAGTCTTCGGGCCGCCTGGTTCCCCTCCGAGCGGTGTCGGCCACCCAGACCCGAAGGCTTCATTGACCTGAGCGAAGTCAGCGCTTCCTCGCGTGGATCGAGGGGGCGGCGGGACCCCGGGGGAGCCGCTGGGTGGGTGGGCTCGCACCAGGGGGCGCTCCGAAGTGGTCAGGGCCGCTCGTGGTCTGTGTGGGCCAGGAGGAGGGGTCGGCACAGCTGGAGGGGAAACGGAGGCAGCCGAGGGTTTGGGTTTGAGACCCACCTGGGGCGAGCACGGGTCAAACAGATCTTTTTTGGGGGACACATTTCACACAGTGCAGCAGAAACCCCTGCAGGTGACGCCAGGGTGGTGCAGGGCCCCTGGGAGCTGGGGACAAGGTCGGGCAGTGAGGATGTGCCTGGAGGACAGAACACTGGGTCCTCCCTGTCCGGGACTTTGGGACCCTGGATGTTGCAGGTTTGAGGGTGGGAGTCAGGGCGGGTGGGGGGGACGGGGGGAGGCAGGGGAGGGCATGTGACAAAGACCAGGGAGGAAGTAGGTGATGGCCTCTGGGTGGGTGGGGGGCACCCCGAGGAGAGCAGCACAAACGGGGAGGGTGAGCCTTTGGGGAAGGAGGGGGACAAAGCCTCCTGCTTGTGGAGGGACTGGGCAGCAGCCACTGTCCTCACTGCAAACAGGCCCGAGAGCTGAGATAGGAGAAGGTCTCGGGGAACAGAGGCTGCAGGGCAGGGGCGGCTGTGGGAGGGCGGCTGGGGGGCCTCCTGCTTTTGCTGGAGTTCTCCCCCTTCTTCCCTTTGTTCTCCCGTCTGGCCACATTTCCACATTCATTGAGGGTTCCTGGGCCCAATGCCCACGTGTGTGCAAGGGACTGACCCCCACCCATAAGCCCAAGCAATCCTCAGACACCAGCTGGGGCCACGGCCTCTTCCTTAGGTTCGTTAATTTACACAGAACTCAGAGAAACTCACTTCCCTATTTATGTATGTATGTATATTTACTTTTGAGAGAGAGAGAGAGCACACATGCAGGGGAGGGGCAGAGAGAGGGGGAGACACAGAATCGGAAGCAGGCTCCAGGCTCTGAGCGGTCAGGACAGAGCCCCATGCAGGACTCGAACCCGCGAACCGTGGAATCATGACCTGAGCCAAAGTTGGACGCTTAACCGACTGAGCCCCCCGCCAGGCGCCCTGGGATGAGATTTATTCTACTCTCTGGTCCTTCAGTGCAGTATTTGTACAACTTTAAACTCCATCGCTTTTCCCCATTGCCTTCTCTTTTCTCCTCAAATTTGAAAAAAAAAAAATGAACTCCACCGCTTTGGTTCTTTTACATCCACGCTTAGTATCTGCTGGGGTCTGAATGTCTGTGTCTCCCCACACCCTTATGTTGAAACTTAACCCCCCGTGTGATGGCGTCAGGAGCTGGCGCCCCCAGGAGTGGGACTACCACTTGAGGAGAGACCCCGGAAGGCTCCCTCCCACCTCCTGCCACAATGTGATGGGCACCGAGGAACTGGGCCCTCACCAGACACCGAATCCACCAGGGCCTTGATCTTGGACTTCCCGCACCCAGAACCATGGGGTAGGCCTGTTGTTTACAAGCCCGGGGTCTGTTGTTTATTCTCTTACAGCTGCCAGAAAGGACCGAGACTTGTACCCATTTCTCAGATGGGGAAAATCTACCTGCCAGTTTCCCACCCAGCAGCACCTGAGGCCCCAGGAGGCACAGCCTGGATTCACACTTCCCTGCTGGGCTGTGTCAGCCGCTCCTACCAGCACCACCCCCCCCCCCCCCCCCCCATCTTGAGTCAAAATCAGTTTCCCCCTTTGCAGGACTTACTGGCTGAACTGTGACCCCCGGGACCTCAGAAAGCGGCCTTATTTGGAGAAAGGGTCTTTGAGGAGGTGATTAAGGTTAAGGCGAGGCTGTTGGTGTGGGCTGTAATCCAGTCTGGCCAGTGTCCTCGTAAGAAAAAGAGATCAGGGTACGCCGTGGCTCTCGGGCACGCGTGCACAGACGGGGACCACGTGAAGAGACGGCAAGAGGGGTGACTGCAAGCCCCGGGGGAAGCCTCCGGAAAACCAGGCCTGCCCGCACCTTGATCTCAGATTCCCAGCCTCCAGAGCCGTGACGGGACGTGTCTGTTGTTTCAGCTGCTCTGCCCCTGGTATTTTGTTTTGGTGGTGGAAACCGACTAATTGCATCGGCTTTTTAGGAAAAGGTACCGAGCCCTCCCGCGCCCGTGGCCTCGTCACCGCTGCTCCGCCGTGGTGTCTAATCATTACCGAGGCTGTGCCCTGTTTACAAGGGGGAGTGGCTTTCACATTAAACCTGCTTCCCTGGGATGGGGAAGGAGCAGAGGCTGGTGCCCGGCTGATGGCCGTTGATCGGTGTTAGTGGTTCAGACAGGACTCCAGAAACCACGCTTCCCAGAGGGGCCATGGGCCGATCAGCCCAGCAGTGAGCCGGCTGTGACCTCGCCAGGTGGCAGCTGCTGATTGGAGCCTTGGTGAGCCCCCGGTCCCGGTGATGCCGGCTGGTGGGCACCATCTCATCACATGATGGGGGATGCCGCGTGGTCAAGCCAGAGGCTGACCGGATGAAGGCCCCGAGCACCAGCCGGCTGGTGTCTGAGATGGGGAGGTAGTTTTCTGGGGAGGCGGTTCCGGAACCCCATTCGTGAGTTCATTTGCCACCCTGGCCCGGCCAACAGCCAGATCTCTCTGAGCTGGTCTCTAATCTGCAAAATGGGGATGTTGCTGGCCTTCCGGTGGGGCGTGCAGGCTCTGAGAGGATTCGTGTCCACGAGGGAGGGAGCTGTGTGAAATCCGTTTGTGCTAACAGGCTTCCCGGGGTGGGGGGGGGGGGGGGGGGGGGGGGGGGGGAAGACCAGGGAGCAGGCACTTTCTGTGGCTTTATTAATATTTCCCCACTAGTATTTGTTATTGAACATATCGTGTTGTTTTGGGCCAGTGGTTTATTGCATGTTCAATGGTGAGTAGTGGATATTGTTGCATGTCTGGTAGGGCCAGATTGGTTTTTGGTCCAATCCAGAGTTCTTCTCCCACTTTTTTTTTTTTTAAGTTTATTTATTTATTTTGAGAGACAGACAGAGCATGAGCAGGGGAGGAGCAGAGAGAGGGGGAGAGAGAATCCCAAGCAGACTCCATACTGTCAGTGCAGAGCCCGACGTGGGGCTCGAACTCACGAACCATGAGATCAGTGACCTGAAGAGTCAGACGCTTAACCAACTGAGCCCCCTGCCCCCCGCCAGGTGCCCCAAGTTCTCCCTCTTCATTGAAGTCACAGTGATTAGATTTCCAATAATGTTTTCGCATTTCTGGGGCCCATTTTGGGGGCACCGCTGGTCAATTTCTGCATGTTATTATTTGGGAGAACATCCCTTTGAACTATGACGGAAGTTTGCCTCTTGGTTTCCTTGAGCTGCGTTTCATTTTTGTGTGTGTGTTTTAGAAATGTCAGTGAGGTGGTTTCTGTTGGCTTCCGGGGAGTCAAATCTGGAACCAGGACCCTTCATAATGCCGGAGCAGTCAGTTCAAGTACGGCATCTAATAAATTTGGGACAGGGGAGCCATTTCATCTATCTATCAATCTATCTATCTATTGCTTGCTTGCAAGTGAGTGAGTGAGGGGCAGAGAAAGAGGGAGAGAGGGAGAAGCAGGGCTCGAGCTCACCCAAGGCGGGGCTCGAACTCATGAACTGGGAGATCCTGAGCTGAGCTGAACTCAGATGCTTAACCAACTGAGCCACCCAGGTGCCCCTAGCATTTTCAATGTGTAAATAGGAACCATCAGTAAACCATGGAAACTCAGTGAGAGGCACTTCCTGTCCGTTCGCACGGGGAGTCGGAAGGTGCTGTGTCCGTGCTCAGCAGTCACGAGGGGTTTCACGTGGGTCCAGGTGTCATGCTCATTCCCGGATCAGACGCCCTACGTATCGATCATTTTGTCCTTTCAAGGCCAAAAGGTGTAACGGGTGGATTCGGGCTTCCCGGGAAGAGGTCTGAGAAGGGGAGCAGAGACCGAAACCATCTACATATCATCAGAGAGCAGAGCCTGCAGCAGTTTTCCATCATCCAGACCAGCTTTTGAGATTCAAGAAAAGCAAGAAAGCCTGTGCCGCCCTGGGCGTGAGTGCCCTGGTGTGTTTCTGTTCCTTTCAAATGCAAGCTGAGTTAACTGCGTTCATCCGCACAAACTGCAATACGAAAAATGCACTGTGCAGTTTCATTTCCTTGAAAATTTGCTCTCAGTGGGAAGGGATGTCAGCGTGTGGGAGTTGGGAACAGCAGGTGCCAGTGATCACCGTGTCCTGGACAGTCCTCCGTCGTCTGGGCACTGGGTTTTCTCACAGGTAAAAGGGGGGTATTACACGGACGGGTGCAGGTATGATGGGATCATAAGCCTCAGGCTTGTAATCTTTTATGGGCTTGATGCCTTTAAGGGCTTCTTTATTTAAAGGGAATTAATTCCTGGCAGCGCTCTGAGGGATTTATATGAATCTTCATGGCAGGTACACTGTGGCTTCTGCCAATATCAATTGAGGATTTTGCTCAGAAAGAGGATGGCAGGTGATCCAGTCGAGACAAATGATCAGTGTCCCCAGATGCCACTCTAGTGTGTCAGAGATGACGTAGATAAAAGATGTTCAAGGATCATTTCATGCCCCTGGTTAATCTGGTTACTAGTGTCAAATTTTAATTTTTTTTAATGTTTATTTATTTTTGAGACAGAGAGAGACAGAGCATGAACAGGGGAGGGTCAGAGACACAAGCAGACACAGAATCGGAAACAGGCTCCAGGCTCTGAGCTGTCAGCACAGAGCCCGACACGGGGCTCGAACTCACGGACCGTGAGATCATGTCCTGAGCCGAGGTCAGACGCTCAACCGACTGAGCCACCCAGGCGCCCCAGTACTGTCAAATTTTAGAATTATGTCCCCCTTTTGGAGGAAAGAAATCTGTCATGACCCTGTTCTTTTTTTTTTTTAATTTTTTTTTTTAACGTTTATTTATTTTTGAGACAGAGAGAGACAGAGCATGAACGGGGGAGGGTCAGAGAGAGGGAGACACAGAATCTGAAACAGGCTCCAGGCTCTGAGCTGTCAGCACAGAACCCGATGCGGGGCTCGAACTCACGGACCGTGAGATCATGACCTGAGCCGAAGTCGGCCGCTTAACCGACTGAGCCACCCAGGCGCCCCTGTCATGACCCTGTTCTAAGAAATCTCAGCCTAATACGTGACTAGAGGAGGAGGAAGGAGAGAGAAGAGAGTATCTCTCAAAGTACATAGACAAAAGGAATAGGCTGACAGACAGGAACCTGTTTCGATATTTTAGAGGCCCCCTGCTATCGGAACTATTTTAGTCCTTCCAGGCAGGGGCTGCATTACAGCAGGGGGCTGGGCACCATGAGTGTAGTTCCAGGGTCCACAAGGACAGAGAGAGATTCATTCCCAGTGTGGAGAGTGGTTTCTCTGAGCTGCTTACCAGAGAGGACTTGGGAATTGGAAGGACTCTGGAAAGGCCAGCTGGCAGGACGCAGGTTTGCTGAGTGCTTACATTTGTGACCTTTTTTTTTTTTTCTTTAATGACTTTGGCTCTTTGCAATAGCAGGATAGGAGATACTAGGATAACAGCAGAAACTAGGAGATAACTCATTTTGTTTAGACTTTTGGAGTTGAGAATTAAGAAATTAGCATTCTTAGATGACTCATCTATGGCGCAAGCAAGCTGGTTTGCAGATTAACGAAATCTGCAGTGGACACAGTTTCCCACCGAGGTCCTTTTAACTAAAGAAAAAGATACCAGTTGAGCTCCTTAATAGACATAGATTTGAACACTACCCGGCTGGCCTCGGTGTCTACGGAAAGGCCAGAATTCCCTTTGATGACAATTTGGAGTTGCTCGTAATAATCTTGAGCAGGTTCTGGGCAAGCCTGGGCTTTGTTCCCATCAGCAGGCTTAGGAGAAGCTACTTTCATTTCTTGGAGATTTCCAGCAACGTTCGCCCAATTTAGGAGTTCAAATATTTAAATCCATTTCGGGGAGTGTCTGGTGGGCCTGCCTCATCCTGTGTGCAGCCTGGCCCTCACCAACACGTTTGTGGACTAGTTGATATCAGTCTGAGAAACCAGGTTGGTAAGTTTGAAGAACGATTGTTAAATCCTTCACCAAACCTCTGGTGATCTTGAGTCACTTTAGGAAATGCTTTATGGCTTAGAATTTGGCCTTAGTCCAGGGAAGACAAGATTCATGTTTTTTTTTTTTTTTTCCTAATGTTTATTTATTTTTGAGAGAGAGAATGCACAGGCAGGGGAGGGACAAAGAGAGAGAGGGAGACACAGAATCCGAAGCAGGCTCCAGGCTCCGAGCTGTCAGCACAGAGCCTGACACAGGGCTGGAACCCGTAAACCACAAGATCATGACCTGAGCTGGAGTCAGACACTTAACTGACTGAGCCACCAGGCGCCCCACAATGTTTTCCACTTTCTCTCCCTCTCGTGCATTGAGTCCACTCTGTGCCGAGGGCACAGTGGTGACCAAGAATCGTCTCATCCATTCTTGTGGACAGAGTCAGCTGGTCCAAGGGAATAAACAGACATCACATACCTTGCCATGTGAGACACCATCTGTTTTTTCTTTTCTTTTTTTTAATGTTGATTTATTTCGGGGAGGGGAGGGGCAGAGAGAATTCCAAACAGGCTGCACCCCGTCAGCGCAGGGCCAGACCTGGGGCTCGATCCCACACACCCTGAGCCCATGACCTGAGTTGAAATAGAGTCAGATGTTCAACTGACTGAGCCACCTAGACACCCCAAGACACTATCTGTTTTAATCATCTCCCTCTGACCCATTGGTGAGTGAGGGACCCCCACCTCAAGGTTACAGGGACAACCAACACGTGACACGCAACACTGAGCAGATGTGACCCCGGGAGGTTTATCAGATGGCTCACAGCCTGGGGGAGCAGGACACCACAGGCCACGCAGGGCCACTCAGGGGGCACACTCAGGGACAGAGTGAGGCACAGGGGCTGCGGGAGGCAGGCTTTGCAGGGATGCGGGGTGGTGGTGGTCCTGGTCCTGGGGGAGGATGTGATTGTCTTGTTGGACTGATTCCGAGGCTGCGGGGGGGGGGGGGAAGTGACAGCCATGGCAGGCCCCCCCGGAGGGGGGCTTTGGGGGCCTTTATCGGTGGGAGCAGAGTTGGGGGCTGGGGGACTTGTGCTCAGGCCATTCAAGGCCCGATTTTACCGCATGAAGGCAGAACATAATATTGAGCCCTAATCTGGGGCCCGACACCACACCATCCTAGGAAATAAACTTCCACATTGCACTAAGAGAAGCACCGACTCATTTTGTTCCTTAAATAACTGCTTTATTAAGCTACAAATCACATATCATGTATTCCACCCACTCAACGTGTAGTTTCTAGCACATTCACATGGTGTGCGTACAACCATCGCCACAATCAATTCCAGAACATTCCATCACACCAAAAGGAAGCCCTGTTCCTATCAGCCATCACCTTTGTCCCCTTTCCAGCCCCCACGAAACCCCTTCCTGACCGTGGATGGGCCTGTTCTGGACGTTTCACACACTTGGACCCACAGCCAGTGTGGCCTCTGTGTCTGGTTCCATCTCTGAGCGTCGTGTTTTCGGGGGCCGGTCGGCGGGGTGGCGGGTGTGGGCGCCTCGCTCCTGCTCTGGCTGAGGGACGTGCGCGTGCGCGTGCGCGGTGGACACGGTCCTCCGCGGACGTGCGCGTGCGCGGTGGACACGTTCCTCTGCGTATGTGCGCATGCGCGGTGGACACGTTCCTCTGCGTATGTGCGCGTGCGCGGTGGACACGGGCCTCTGCGGACGTGCGTGTGCGCGGTGGATGCACCTGATGGACGTGCGCGTGCGCGGTGGACACGTTCATCTGTGGACGTGCGCCTGCGTGGAGGGAGACCCTGCGTTTGTCCCTCCATTGATCTTCAGCTTGTGGATTACACTGCAATTAACACAGATGTGCAAGTATCTGTTTGAACACCGGTGTCCAGATCCTGTGGGTATATACCAATGAGTGGAATTCCTGGGTCACATGGTCATTTTATGTTTAACTTTTTTTTTTTAATTTTTTTTAACATTTTATTTTATTTTTGAGACAGAGCATGAACAGGGGAGGGTCAGAGAGAGAGGGAGACACAGAATCTGAAACAGGCTCCAGGCTCTGAGCAGTCAGCACAGAGCCCGACGCGGGGCTTGAACCCACGGACAGTGAGATCGTGACCTGAGCCGAAGTCGGACGCTTAACCGACTGAGCCACCCAGGCGCCCCTATGTTTAACTTTTTGAGGCACCACCAAACATTTCTAAAGCGGCTGCCCTGTTTTTGTTCCCACCAGCCGTGCACAAGAACCCCCCCATTTCTCCACATCCTCACCAATCATTGGTGCCTTTTTGCTTTCTATGTTTTCTAAAACTTTATTTACTTTGAAGGGGGAAGGGACAGAAAAAGAGCGCGCGAGAGAATCCCGAGCAGGCTCCTCACTGATAGTGCAGAGCCTGATGCAGGGCTCCAACTCATGACCCATGAGATCGTGACCGGTGCCCCTTTTTTGTATTCTGATGCTGTCACATCTGGGGCCTCACTGACCCCGGAGGGACGGCCCCACAGAGGCTGCCAATCGCTAGAGACAGGAAACAGCTTGCCCACAGCACACCTTTTATATGCAAATCAGCCAATTCAGAGTCCACCTCCCCGTCCCCTCCTCTATGGGGCTTTCACTCTCAGGCCACTGTCCCCCTGCCCTAATCACCCCAGGGCCAGGTACCAAGCAGGAAGGGGTAGCCTCTACACCCCAGAGTAGCTGCACTCAAGCTAGCCTGGCCCGAGCCTGCATCCCTGCCTCGGCTATTTCCGCCCAATGGAACCACAATAAACACTTGGCTACATTTCCCCCTTTATCCCTCTCCTCCTGGCGTTTGGTGTTTCTTCTCCGAGTGGCCCTGCGTGGCACAGAGTGGCATGCCCTCTCTTCCGGGGCTGTGAGTAACAGATTACCTTTCCATTACAACGTTGTGTGGCGGCGGATGTGAGCAGACGGCGTGGTGATGGTCTCTCGGGGTACACGGCTATTAAATGTTAGGTAATACAATGTCCTATGTCAATTGTGTCTCAAACAGCCTTTTCAGTGCCCTTCGTCTCCTAACCTGCTGGCCTCATCAGACCTGAACAATAATAAAACCTACATTCCAAAACAGCCAGGACTGATTTTTTTTTTTTTTTTTTTTTTTTTTTTTTTTTTAATAAGCTCTATGCCCAACGTCAGGCCTGAACCCACGACCCTGAGATCACGAGTCGCCAGCTCTAATGACTGAGCCAGCCAGGCGCCCCCAGAAGAGACAGAATTAAACCAAACCCTGCTTAGTCATAAATAATAGATGGTGAATTGATGAAGAGCAGCGGCGTAATTCAGGGTAGTGATTCTATCCAGTGGCTGAAGGGTGATGAGTCAGGTGGTGGGCACCCCAAGATATGAGTAGCTGCCCAGTTTGTTCATGAACGTGGGTGCCCAGGCTATAGCACATTTATTATTTGTTCCTTCAACTTCACATACTTTTTTGCTTAAAATTGTTTTTAATTTAATTTTAGAGAGAGCATGAGTGGGGAAGAGGGACAGAGAGAGAGAGAATGAGACAGAGAGAGACAGAGAATCCTAAGCAGGCTCCACGCTCGGCGCAGAGCCTGAGTGGGGCTCAATCCCACGACTCTGGGATCATGACCTGAGTCGAAATCAAGAGTCAAGATGCTCAACCGACTGAACTACCCAGGCAGCCCTAGTTAAAATGATTAAACTTAACATTAAAACATTTAGTGCGTTTTTTTCCTCAGTCCAGTGTACTTCACGATACCAATCTAAATAATTTTTAAAGCATGAAATAATACACAGTTTTCAAATATTTATTTTACCACATGATGTGACCCTCTCCCATTTTTTTTTTAAATGTTTATTTATTTTTGGGAGACAGAGAGAGAGAGAGAGAGAGAGAGAGGCAGTGTCAGCAGGGGAGGGGCAGAGAGAGAGGGAGACACAGAATCTAATCAGCTCCGGGCTCCGAGCTGTCAGCACAGAGACAGACGGAACTCATGAACCCTGAGAGATCATGACCTGAGCCAGAGTCAGACGCTTAACAGACTGAGTCACCCAGGCGCCCCTGACCATCCCCCAGCTTTGGTTTCACTCTTAGTTTGGAAGAGGTTCTCAAGCCTTTCATACCCGGTGCTTTGAAATTTAGTTGGTTTACAGGCAAATGGAACCGAGAGTAAGAGCTTTCATTCTCCCTGTTGAAAATGAGGAAAGAGATGGCTCCCTCCTTTTTTTCTTAGAGCATTTTCTTTAGAGAACTTGTGTTTATAAACCCCTTCTCCTTTGAAATGTACGTAAACCTCTGTAAAAGCTAAGGAAAGCGTTCGCCTGCTTTACCACCGGGACTCTTTCCTGGGAGCTCACTTTGAAATGCAATCAGCAAAAGAGAGAGCGGTCTCTCCATGGGGGCTTCTCTCACTTGCAAAACTACCGACTGTCATAAAGAGAAGCTTGTTTTTCCTTTGCACAAAGCCAAGTAACTAATACGGACGGTCACCGAGTCACCAGGTGGGTGGAGGATGCATGATTGTATGACAAAGGCTGTTGGGATTGGCCACGGGAGGACTGGTTATCACTTATCCTGAGAACGTGTATGGAATGGCTTGACTGTGCTTGGCTGTGTAAGGGGGAGAGATTTCTTTGTCTTTCCAGGTTCTCAAGAGGATTGCCCGAGATGCAGGTCACATTCTGGCTTAGTGCTGACTCAGAAATAAAACCGTTCTCCTGGTCTCTTTCTCTTCAGTCTTTGTGACGGGTTTCCTGGGTTGGCAGGAGGTTTGGTTTTCAGTTATATTTTCCCAACAGAGAGCGGTATTTGAGTAGCAAAAGTTTGGAAATAAACCCAGTGTCCAGGGTGGAGACTAACACGGGGTCTGAACTCGTGACCCAGAGATCAAGACCTGAGCTGAGATCAAGAGTTGGACGCTTAATCCACTGAGCCCCCCAGGTGCCCTGCGTGGGATTTATTTCTAATTGAACCAAAACATCAAATTCTATTGCCGTATAAATATGTTCCTTTTTTATGTAACAAAGAAAGCAAGATAGGTATATGAAATTGTTACTTTTTGCATAAATACTGACCAGATGGACAGGAAATGAGTTGCTGAAGGACATGCTACCAGAGAGTCTTCGAAGGATTTCTGAATCCCAGGCTGGATTTTTTTATATGTGGCATTTATTTATTATTAATCCATACCAAGAAAGAAATGTTTAGTTTGTAAGTCAAAAGGGATTTATTTTTAATTGGAAGTCACTTTTCTACATAGGAAATTATTCTCAAATATGTTCCTCTTCTTTAAAAAAAAAATGTTTAATGTTTCTTTATTTTTGAGACAGAGAGCAGGGGAGGGGCAGTGAGAGGAGGACAGGGGATCCGAAGCAGGCTCTGTGCTGACAACAGGGAGCCCGATGCGGGGCTCAAACTCATGAACCTCAAACTCATGACCCGAACTGAGGTTGGACACTTAACCGACTGAGCCACCCAGGCGCCCGTATGTTCCTCTTCTTTTTTTTATTTAAAAAAAAATTTTTTTAACGTTTATTTATTTTTGAGACCGAGAGAGACAGAGCATGAACGGGGGAGGGTCAGAGAGAGAGGGAGGCACAGAATCTGAAACAGGGTCCAGGCTCGGAGCTGTCAGCACAGAGCCCGACGCGGGGCTCGAACTCATGGACCACGAGATCATGACCTGAGTGGAAGTCGGACACTTAACCGACTGAGCCACCCAGGCGCCCCTATGTTCCTCTTCTTAAAAAAGAAACAGCAGATCTCAAATGGAGTCACTGGTGCTAAGTCCCACATCAGCACCAGGAGATTTAATACCTTATCTAATTGCAGTTTTGGCCTCTCTTGAGGAACGTGAACTTCACCGGTCAGTCTGGAATTGCTGGTCAGCACCAGTGAGATAACCTGCCTGATACACACACTTTCCACCAAAGGAAGGTGACCTTGCCTGAAACAATCCAGCCTTTGCTAGAAACTTCTTTTCCCCATCCCCTTCTTCTGAAGAAAGGCTTCTATTTTGTGTGGTTCCTCAGAGCTCCTTTGTAAGAAGAGATGTAGTCTGATTCATGAATCGTGAAATAAAGCCAAATTACATATTCAGATGTGCTGAGATGAATTTTATTTCTTAACACCCTGAACACTCATTTTTATGAAAGTGAATAATACCTTTTTGCAAAACAGAGAAAATTAATTTTTATAATTATGTTTGTAAGTAACAGGGTCGATGATGCTGGAGTTTACACTTGTCTACCCAACGCTGGGCGGGTATTTTTGAAATGAGCAGTCGTATTACATGCTGCTGATGTATTTAGTGTTTCAGGTCCAACATAAATTTATTTCAGCTTTTGATGCTTTTATTTCATTTTTTTCAGCTTTTATTACTTTTAAATCAGTTAAAATAGGAATTCAATTGCCTTCAGGATATCGTAGCCTTTAATTTTACAAAATGCGCTAGAGATCTGAAAAACAGTTCCTTGCAGAGTGTGAAAGACGACTCAGTGAAGATAGCCCTAAAAGAGTCACTCAAAATACAGTCGGAAGGACATTCAGGAAGCAGGGACTGCGCACGTCCCCTGTTTCAATTTTCAGAACACCGTGAACTTTTGACTTTTGTCAATTGCAATTCCACCTCCTCCTGGAACACTTCCTCCTACTGGGGACCGAAATAGAGATCATGTAATGCCTGTTAGCCAAGTAGCCAATCGTGTATTAGACAGTCAGTTTAAACTCTGCCAGCACCAATCATAATTCTTTCAAAACAACTTATGTAACCTTGTATTTTTTGCCTTTATAAGCCTGCTCTCCTTGTTAGCATTTTGGAGCACGCTTTGTATTTTGACTCTGGCTCTCCGGATTGTAATCCCTAAGACCCCAAATAAACGCTTTGGGTTGCTTTACAGTCTTGTGGGCTTTTTGGCTGAAAAGAGTAAAACGCAGGTCTGAGAATGCCAACATCCCACCCCTGTGGCTGTGCTGAGGGGTGAGGTTGACCGACCTCAAGTCCCAGAGGTGGGGGACGGGAGAGGAGGCGGGGCCTCCTAGCGTGAAAGGTCACAGGTCAAAACCCACGGACCCTGGCTCTGCCCTTACTGTTGAGGCTCTTTGTTCTTTTTTAATATATATATTTTAAATGTTTGCTTATTTTTGAGAGAGAGAGACAGAGCTTGAGCAAGGTAGGGATAGAGAGTGGCAGACACAGAATCTGAAGCAGGCTCCAGGCTCCGAGCTGTCAACACTGAGCCCGACAAGGTACTGGAACTCACGAACAGCCAGATCATGACCTGAGCCCAAGTCGGAGGTTGAATCCACGGAGCCACCCAGGCGTCAGGAGGATCTTTGTTCTTAAACAAAAGTCACAGATCCGCTCTTCACCTCGCCCCCGCGCCAACCCTTGACCCTAGGGCTCACCAGCCCCTCCCGTCTGTCCCCTCCTGTCCAAGCTCCCGACAAGGGGCGCTCCGCAGGGAAACTGAGTCAGGATCTCACGGTCCAGGAGGAGGACGCAGGCAGGATGGGTGGCTGAGCTGCAGGCGCCGGAGGTCCAACCGCAGGGAGCGGTCTCAGCTCTAAGCCCACGCTGGCCAGACACGTGTGTCCGAATGACCTGTCACTCAGGACGCAAGGGGCAGGATCTGGGAGGATTGTCCAATCAGGCGGGGCAGGGGCGGTGCGGAGGCGCGGAGGCACTGTGGGTGGGCAACCGCAGGCCCGGTCTCTGAGGGGGCGGGGTCCGGAAGACGAACCAATCAGGACGCATGGTCCCGTAGCGCCGTCCAATCAGGACGGGGGGCGGGCACGCTCCAGAGGCGAGTCCCTCGCTGCCCTGCTGCCCTGCGTCGGAGCGCACCTGCCTCGCGCGGCGTCTAGCTCGGTGTCGCGGTCGGTGTCGTACAGCCGCTTGCCTGGACGCCGGGACAGTCCGGAGCGGGCTGCGAGATGGTGAGTGCGCGGGTTTGGGCGGAGCCCCGAGGGGCTGGTTCGAACCGGCCGGAACCGGCTGGAGGGGGCCCCCCGGCCCAGGTGGCACCGCCCCTGGGGGTCCTAATCCGAGCCTGTGCCCTCGGCCGGGAGTGGGGCTGCAGCGTCCTGCCCTTTCCTCCTCTTCCCGGTCCCCACGCGGGTCGTCCTTGGGCGGGGGTCCGAAGCGAGGGTGGGAGGACCCCAGCGCCGGCGATCAAGGGCTCGGGGGCAAGTGGGGGTGGCTGAGGTGGAAGACCCCCGCCCCCCACCTGACAGATAAAATCAAATCCATACTTGGTTAAGGAGACTTTGTTCTTGCTAAAAAACAAAATTCAGCTGAGTAATTGGCTTTATTCAATGATTCATGAATCGGGCAGCATGCCATCTCGCCGATACAAGGGAGCTCGGAGGAGCTGCGCAAAATGAAGGGCTCACAGGCGGGAGGAGTGGGGACAGGAAGTTCTGTTAGACAAAAAGTGGATGGGTGGTGGGAGGTCACCTTTCCTTCCGGGAGGGCAGGGGTCTAGCAGCCCGGCGACCTCACCAGGGCTGACCAGGTTGTTCCTGATTGACTGGTTTAAGATTCCATTTCTGGGAGAGGCCAAAACTGCAATTAAGTTAACTCTTGGTCTGGTGACCAGGAGCTTAGTATGAGGGACTCCATTTTGGCTCTGGTGTCTTGTTTGTAACATTCCGAAGACCGCTGCAGAGGACGCTGGGTTCGGAGACTCCCCCCACCCCCCACCCCCCACCCCCAGCACCTCCAATACTCAGAAACAGGCTTTCTGTATGAGGAGCAGTGACCGAAAGGTGTTTGGACGGGAACGGGCTCCCTGTGCTCAGAGGTTTCTTTGCTCAGGTGGGCAACTCAGGGCTTGTTCTGACCAGGTGCCGATGGGGAGGCAATGTCAGGGGCCTGTGGGGAGGATAGTGGCCTGGATAAACTTTGGGTAGGAAAGGGGCGGTGGCCGACAGTTGGTCAGACCAGTGTCAAATGAAGAATCCGAATTGAGGAGGAGAGACCGGTATTGAGAAGAATGATTGCAAAGGCTGGGAGGGAGGGGACTGTTGCACTAGAGGCAGGGGCTGGGCAGGGAGTTGGGGGGCTGTTGCATTAGGGGCAAGGGCTGGGCGGGGGGGGGGGGGGGGGGGGGGGGCTGTTGCATTATGGACAGGGGCTACGTCGACAGGGAGGACACTGAGTATAAGACCTGCGAGTGTCTCAAGAGTCGTGTAAAAGGAGAGGAGGAAAGAAACCAGGCATGAGCAGGTGTGGTGCTGATGTGGTGGTTCCCTGAGGCCAGCCTGTCCCCCTGTCCCCAGGAGGGGCTGTGTGTGGCTCAGGCTGAGATCAAGCCCACGTTCAGGGGTCTGGAGGAAAGAGAGAAGCCAAAGCAAAGTGGGACCAGCCAGCATTTTGTGCCCCTTGGTCACGGGGACAAGCAGCTGAGCTGATCACAGATGAGGCACAAAGTGTGGGTGTGGGGGGTCTGCGCGTGGCCCTGTCATGGGTGAACCAGGGGGACTTCCTGTCAGTCTTCTGGTCTGACGGGGGAGGGGCCCTCGTGCAGCCTGCTGTTTTCCAGACCCCAGCAGGGTGGGGGAGGGAGTGCCTTTCCCTTCCACTGAGGTTTTCCTGGGAGCACAGGGCTCAGGTAGGCGTCTCCATGTCACCTGTCACCTGTGAAGAGTGCTGTCCCTGTCCAGCTCAGCACTGATGGCTCTGTCCTCTGCCAGCCTCGCATTGAGCAGGTGTAAAATGCGAGTTCTTTCTGCCTCCTTTCTTCCCCTTCAGGGGAGAGGGTGGTAAATGTGTCAGGTCGTTTCTGTCCCTGCTGACTCGGGTTACTGGGGGCTTTATCCAGAGAGCATCCTGTGGGGAAAAGTGTCTCAGGACAGAACTGTCCTTCTCCATTAGGGTTGGGGGGGGGGGTCTGCAGGGGGCTCCACACCTTCATGCAGGTGGGTGGAGTCATGGATCAGAGGATTCATCCAAATGCTGGTGACGGTTCCACGCAGGGTCCAGAGGTGGGAAACTGTCTTCCTGATCTGTCCCCTGGGAATTGCCGGTGTCAGAGACGCACACAAATTCTGTGAACTGAGACGGGTTCAATTCTAACGGTACCAGGTCCCTGTTCTCTGAAAGGGATAAACAGCTTCCATTCTTGTGAAACCACACAGGTGCCCTGGAGCCGCCCCTCCCACTGTGACCTTGACCTCAGGGTGGAAGCCGTGATTCTGCACCTGGTTGTCCACACAGCAGCTTGGGGTCCCCGTGTCATTCGGGTGACCCAAGTTGCTGGAAGCTGGGGCCTCCTCTGGGCTGGGGACCGGCCACCCCCAAAGCTGGGCCTGGTGGGAGGCGAGGGAGGGTGTGGTGGGGTCTCGCTCGCCTGCAGGTGGCCTCCAGCCCCCGGGATCAGTGGGGACCAGTGGGGAAGGGGCTGGGGCCGCCCTGGGGTGTCTCCCGAGGACCGGTGTTGGCATCGTCCAAGGGGTTGTGGGGTTAAGTGGGATCTGTGGAAACAGGAAGTCTGTGCAGGTCAGACTGAGGGAAGGCTCCTCGGGGTCAAATGCCATTGGAAGGGTCATGAACACAGAGCGTGTAGGGGTCAGATCCTAAACTGGGAGGGTTTCCTCTCTGGTGAGAATTGTGGCCCCAGAGGAGGAGGTGCAGGGCGTGTGGAGCTCAGAGTCCAGTCCCCAGGGGTCTCTGGTCCCCTCCTTCCATCCCAGAGGACCGGTGTCAGCAGGGAGAGCTTGGCGCTCATGGGGGGACTGGGTGTCACCCTGTGCACTGGGGTGTCATGTGTGGTGTGGGCGCCGTGGGTGACCAGTCTGAGCGGCTCCTGCTCTGGTGCTCGGCCCGTTGTTTCTGGAGAGGCTCTCGCTGCCCCGGGCATCCAGTGTGGGTGACACTTAGGACTTTTGTCCCTTGGCCATACCTCTTTGTGCTGGCAGCTTTCCGTGTCGTCACCCCCCAGCAGGCGTCACTCGACCTGATCTCTGTTGCGGGGCGAGAAGGGAATGTCAGCAGTGCCACCGGTGATGTGTGGCTGCCCAGGGCTCGTCTGTGCCTCTCGGGCGGGTGCTTGCGGCTCAGTGTGTCCGGTGAAGCCCTCCGTCCCGGGATGGTGGGGCGTGGGGTCTCCAGTTCATGTTTTCCTTCTGTGGGCTCTGCTGTTGCCGTCAGTGTGGTCTTGTCTCCAGGGTAAAAGCCTCGTAAGTCCTTCTGCGCTGGGGGGACATTGCATGTTGTAGCTCGTAAGTTACACGTTAGCAGGAAACGGGGTGTGGAGTGTGAACCACATGTCGGTTCTGGGTCCCGTCACTTGCGACTTCATGGCGTCCAGCTCGAGTGTGTGACACGGGGTCTCCTGGACGTCACACGTTGGTTTATCTGATTCCTCCAGGGCTGAGCATTTGTCACGTGTGGGGTTCCCTCTTCCGTGGAAGCGTTTCCAGCATGTTGTCTCCTGTAACTCACGTGTCTTCTTCCTGATGATCTGTTTCCTTCACTTCCTGGGGACATTTGGCTGTTTCATTTCTGCCTGCTGTGTTTTCTCCAGGTCAGGGTGTATCATTTCTCTGTGTTGTCTGCGTGGATGGTTCCTTCACGTTGTTAGTAGAGTTGAACTTCCCGGTCTTTTCCTGTGTAGATGACCATCTTTTGTTCTGTGAGAAAACTCCTCCGTTGCTCAGGTCATAATCATACGTGCTGGAACTTTCTGTGTGTTCCACTCGTTTCCACGACAGTTAAATCCACAGGACTCAGTTACTGTCCATGATGCTGATGATTGTCTTTACCCTTTAGAAAACCGGTCTTCCCTGGCCCCGTGTGTCCCAGTGTCCCTGTCTCTGCTGCTGTCCTAGGGCGCCTGCTGGGTGTATATCCACCAGCATAAATCAGGGGCACGTATCTGTACATTCCCTTTGCCCACCAGGGTGTTTTTCTTCCTGTTAATGCCAAGTGTTCTAATAACCGATAACTTGAAAAATTTTTTTACTGTTATTTTTTAGAGAGAGTGCATGCGCAGGGGAGGGGCAGAGAGAGAGGGAGACAGAATCTGAAGCAGGCTCTGCACTGTCAGCTCAGGGCCCGATGCGGGGCTCAAACCCACAAACTGGGAGACCATGGCCTGAGCTGAAGTTGGACGCTCAACTGACTGAGGCACCCACGTGCCCCTAATTACTGATGACTTTAAAAATAAAACTGTCAGGTGATCACTCCTTTCCAACATTGACCTGTACGTGAGGGTCAAAGGAGCAGGGGTCACTGCACTGGACGTGCTGTGATATATCAGGGTGGGAGGCTGAAGGCCCTGGAGGGTGGATGGGAGATTTCGAAGGACCAACCTCAGTGCTTTCGGACACGGTGTGTGTGTGTGTGTGTGTGTGTGTGTGTGTGTGTGCGTGTGTGTGTGTGTCGGGGGGTCTCTACACAGTGTGTCCATTGAGTGTCAACAGTGCCATTAATGTGTTCAACTGAGCCTGCGTATGGGGCACGGTACTCACAGCGAAGGTGTAAAACGGCCTGAACAGAACAGACCTGTCGAAGCACCTGGCTGGTAAGCTGGGTTCCTGGATCCCTGTGAAGTGAGAGGTGTGTTCCCCAGGTGAGACAGCAAGTTCTCACAGCACTGCAGCCACAGGATAAGCAGTGGGGTATCTACAAGAGAAGGCTTCTGTCCAGTGAGATAACATGTAAGCCATGCCTAAACCGTATTCATGTCCGTGAGAGAGGGAGCTGTGTGAAATCCGCTCGTGTTAACAGACGTCCCTGGGTTGTACTTGGACAGGTGGGACCAGGGAGTAGGCACTTTCTGTGCATTTATGAATCTTGGGATTGAACATATTGTGTTGTTTTGGGCCAGGGGTTTCACGCATGTGTAGTGGTGAGTTTGGGCTGTGGTAGCATCTCTGGAAGGGCCAGATTGTTATTTGGGCCAAACCAGAGTTGTCCCTTTTTATTGAAGTCACAGTGACTAGATTTCCAATATTGCTTATCCTTCATGGGGCCGGTTGTTGGGTATCTCTTAGCAATTCTCTAAAGTATTATTTGGGAAGAACATCCCTTTGGACCAAGACAGAGGTTTGCCTCTCGGTTTTCTTGAGTTGCTTTTCATTTTTTGTTTTTGAGTTTGTTTTTGTTTGGAAAAAAATATCAGCAAAAATGGCTTCTGTTGGCCTCCAGGGAGTCAAATCTGGAGCCAGGACCCTTCGTAATGCCAGAGAAGTCAGTTCAAGTAGGGCATCTAATCAAATTGGGACAGAGGAGCCATTTTTAATTGGTTCCCATGTGGGTAAGGACATCTTGTCTCTATAATAGTCCAAGGTCATGAGCTCCCTTACAGGCATGGCGACCGGCCTTATAAACATTTGTGGTTTTACCCTTGGCGAAGGTACAAGGCCAGAGGAAGGGCCAGTTGTTCAGCGTGTTGAGCCGAAGTAGCCCAAAGGTAAAGTGCTGCTCAGTGACCTCAAGGGACTTGGAGTCGCATCCCCAGCACGATATTTGCCATTTTCCATTTGTAAATAAGAGTCGTCAGTAAAGCATGGAACCTGTGCGTCAGTGAGAGGCGCTTCCTGTTTGCACGGGGAGTCGGAAGGTGCCGTGTCCGTGCTAAGCAGTCACAAGGGGTTTCACGTGGGGCCAGGATCGGGCGCCCTACGTATCGATCCTGAGTTTGAGCAACCTGCAATATTTCTTTAGAGACATTTTGTCCTTTCAAGGCCAAAAGGTGTAACAGGTGGATTCGGGCTTCCCGGGAAGCGGTCTGAGAAGGGGAGCAGAGACCGAAACCATCTACATATCATCAGAGAGCAGAGCCTTCAGCAATTTTCCATCATCCAGACCAGCTTTTGAGATTCAAGAAAAGCAAGAAAGCCTGTGCCGCCCTGGGCGTGAGTGCCCTGGTGTGTTTCTATTCCTTTCAAATCAAAGCGGACACATGGGTCATCCCTACTGGAATATGAAAATGCACTGCATAGGGTAGTTATATAAAAAAGCTGCTTTCCGTGGGAATGGATGTCAGTAGTGTTGGAGGTTGGGAATGATGGCGTGCCAAGGGTTAAATAAAAGATGTTCAGGGGCGCGTGGGTGGCTCAGTCAGTTGAGTGGTTGAGCATCTAACTTCAGCTCAGGTTATGATCTCGCCGTTTGTGGGTTCGAGCCCCGCGTTGGGCTCTGTGCTGACAGCTCAGAGCTTGGGCCCTGCTTCGGATTCTGTGTCTCCCTCTCTCTGCTCCTCCCCTGTCCAAAAAAAAAAAAAAAAGATGTTCAAGGGGCATTTCATCCCCTGGTTAGGTATTTTGAGTACCTTCATCCAGTTCTAGAATTACTTCCCCTTTGTGGGAGAATGAAATTCCAGCGTGATCCCTTCTGAGGATCCGTGCAGTGAATGACTAGAGGTGGAGGAACTAACGTGAAAATGGTGTGTCTGTCACACGGGACTAGACACAAGGGGGCGGGTTCAGAGGCAGGAACCTGTGCAGGTTCATTAGAGACCCCACTGTTGGAGCCCCGTGAGCTCTCTGCGGCGGGACCTGCTTCACAGTGTAGGTCCCGTGTCAGGCGGCACAGAGAGAGTGCCTCCCCATCTGGAGAGTGGTTTCTCCAAGCTGATCAGGAGGGAATTTGGGGCAGAGCCCCTGTGGTCCTTAGAGCCCAGCCGTCGGGCATGAGGAGGGCTTGGGAGGGGCCGGGAGGAGGGCTCCCACCTGGAGCATTCAGGCTGCTGATAACCTTCCCTCACATGTCCTGGATGTTGGCAATAATAGCGCAAACTAGGAGGTATTTGGTGGGTTTTTTTTAAATGTTTGTTTATTTTTAGAGACACAGAGTGTGAGTGGGGGAGGGCAGAGAGAGGGAGACACAGAATCTGAAACAGGCTCCAGGCTCTGAGCTGTCAGCACGGAACCCGACGCGGGGCTCAAACCCACAAACCGTGAAATTATGACTTGAGCTGAAGCTGGATGCTCAACCAACTGAGCCACCCAGGCGCTCCTTATAGAAGAAGCCTTCAGTTGCCCGAGGTGAAAATGAAGAATTTTAGCTCTCTTTCTTTCATGTGGGGTGTCAGTGGCCTAGTTTGTCAAAATAACTAAATATGCAGGGGACGACGTTTCCCAGCCCATCCTGGTGCTTTTAACTAAAAAGAAAGATTCCAGTCCAGCCCATTAAATGCTGCCTGGTGGATTCCACATGCGAAGAAAGACCAGAAGTCTAAAATAAACAACTCGGGCAACAACAGATGTTGGCGAAGATGCGGAGGAAGAGGAACCCTTTGCACTGCTGGTGGGAACGCAAACTGGTGTGGCCACTATGGCAAACAGTATGGAGGTTCCTCAAAGTTAAAAATAGCACTGCCCTATGATCCAATAATTGCACTACTAGGTATTTATCCAGGGGATGCAGGTGTGCTGTTTCAAAGGGGCACATGCACCCCCATGTTGATAGCAGCACTGTCGACAAGAGCCAAAGTATGGAAAGAGCCCAAATGTCCATCGACGGACAGATGGATAAAGATGTGGTATATATACACGATGAAGTATTATTTGGCAATCAAAAAGAATGAAGTCTTGCCATTTGCAACTACGTGGATGGAACTGGAGGGGATTATGCTAAGCGAAATTAATCAGAGAAAGACAGATATCATATGACTTCACTCATGAGGAATGAAAGTTACAAAACAGATGAACATAAGGGAAAGGAAGCAAAGATAATATAAAAACAAGGAAGGGGACAAAACATAAGAGGCTCTTAAATACAGAGAACAAACTGAGGGTTGCTGGGGCAGTTGTGGGTGGGCGGGATGGGCTAAATGGACGAGGGGCATTAGGGAGGACACTTGTTGGGATGAGCACTGGGTGATATACGTAGGGGATAAATCACTGGAATCTGCTCTGGAAATCATTATAGCACTAGATGGTAACTAACTTGGGTGTAAATTTAAAAATAAAATTAATTAATTAAAAAAAAAAAAAAAAGGCCAGCTGGAGTCCATTGTAATAGCCACGTACAGATTCATCAGGCTTTTGAGTGGAAACCTGAATTTTGTGTTCGTCCAGTCTTCGGGAAAGCTACCGTTGGGGCACCTGGCTGGTTCACTTGTTGGAGTGTGTGACTCTTGATTTCAGAGCTGTAGGTTCAAGCCCCCACATTGGGTGTAGAGATTACTTGCAAATAAAAAAAAACTTAAAAAAAAAAAAAGTACCTTAATTGCTTGGTGGGGATTACCAGCCAGTGTCATAAGCATCTTTCCAGAAATGGGCGTCTGTCTCTCTCGGGTTAGTTTCATCCCATGTGTGGCCTGGGCCCCAGCAACACGCATGTGGACTAATTGATCTAAATCTGGGAAACCATGTTGGTAAGTTGAATAGCCGTGTTATGTTCTTCAGCGAGCTTATGGGGGTTCCCGGGCACTTCTGGAAACTTCTGCCTTAATCCAGGGAACATGAGAAACATGGGGTTTCAAATCTTGAGATGCTTTACCTTAAAGAGGCCTGGTTAACAGGTTGAGGTAAGGAGGGATCAAGGGCAGGTTCAGAAAAAAAGGGAAGTTCAGAGCATGTCGAGGGAAGTGGTTGGAGGCAGGTCCTGGGTATAGAGTGAAGCCGGGGCAGGAGAGAAAGACCCTTCGGAAGCCATTTGTCATATTTCAGTTGTTTGCCTTGGTTCAATTTAAATAGTCTTTTGCAAAGAGGTACACTTAGATCCTGAAAATATTTGCAAGTCTTTTTTTTTTTTTTTTTAATTTTTTTTTTCAACGTTTATTTATTTTTGGGACAGCGAGAGACAGAGCATGAACGGGGGAGGGACAGAGAGAGAGGGAGACACAGAATCGGAAACAGGCTCCAGGCTCTGAGCCATCAGCCCAGAGCCTGACGCGGGGCTCGAACTCACGGACCGTGAGATCGTGACCTGGCTGAAGTCGGACGCTTAACCGACTGCGCCACCCAGGCGCCCCAATATTTGCAAGTCTTGAGGTACTGAATAAAATCTGTATCAAATTCAGTTTGCTGGATTCATGACTTCCTAATTTTTTTCTTTTCCTTTTCTCTTTTCTTTTCCTTCCTTTCCTTTCCTTTCCTTTCTTTTCTTTTTTCCTAACTTCTTAATTTTTAATTTTTTTCCCTAACAATATTCAATAAAACAAGTTTGGGGAGATCGAAAGTTCCCCATAAAGGCCCTTGTAGTTCTAAATTATATTTGTTCAGTTGGTCAGTTTGTTAGAAATGCACAAGGACGCACCATGGTTTTTAAACCTAAGATTGGCCAGGGTCCCAGTTGGGTCCCCCCTCCATGCGCTTTGATAATTGGAATCCATTTCTTGGTAGTTTTCTCTAGACCAGAAAAAAAGTTTATAGACACTGGTCTCTACAGGAGTAGCCTTGTTCCAGAAGAAATCAGACGAAGGGCCAGCTCATTTCCAACAGGCATGGTTCCAAGAGGAACAGTCCAGTTCTGGAAAGTAGTCGGAACAAAAATGAGTTCTCTGAGAAAGGACAAGCCCCTAAAACAGGTTCCGAATAATCCCCTGAGAGTACAGACACAGGAGAGCGCAGACCCAGGGAGTGGGGCTCTGATCCCAGCACAAAACTTAACCTCCGCTTCAGGGTTGGGGAGAAAACAGCTCATTGGGCTCTGTGGGACCTGCACCTGTTTGCTCGCCAGCCTGGAGTGGTTGGGGTCTTCTCTGGGATCACTAACGTTAACCTTAACAATGAAACCGTCAGGGGTGCCTTGGTGGCTCAGTCTGTTGAACTCAGATCGTGATCTCGTGGTTCAAGGGGTTGGCACCCTGTTGGGCTCTGTGCTGACAGCTCAGAGCCTGGAGCCTGCTTTGGATTCTGTGTCTCCCTCTCTCTTCCCCCTCCCCTGCGTATACTCTCTCTCTCTCTCTCTCTCAAAAAAACAAAAAAAAAATTAAAAAAATTAAAACTGACAGTTATTTTTCAGCGAAAATGGGATTACCTGGGAATAGCAGAGAATTATAATTTGGGACACGCCAGCCCCAGCAAAACCACAGGCAAGTCTGGAGAAGAAACGGAAGAACAAAGTGAGGAACGCTCTTTTTTAGAGGAGAGGGAGGGGGCATTGGGAGGGGCTGTGGGAAACTAAACAACGATTGGAGCAAACTACGGGAATCCAGGTGTAGTGGCTTCTCATTGGCTGGACTGTGATTGTCTCTCATTGGCTGGACTGTTGCCAGGGCAGGAAAACCCTTCCTTCCTACTCCTGGGACAGTAATATACCTCATGTAGACTTGCAAAGTCCTGTTCTTGATGGTGAGGTTTAGGGCTTGAGAGCTTCCCCTGCTGGTTTCCCCACTCGATTCTAAACAGAGTTTTCTCATGTTTTCATATTCACGTACTTTATTTATTTATTTATTTATTTATTTATTTATTTTTACGTTTATTTATTTTTGAGACAGAGAGACAGAGCATGAACTGGAGAGGGTCAGAGAGAGAGAGGGAGACACAGAATCTGAAACAGGCTCCAGGCTCTGAGCTGTCAGCACAGAGCCCGATGCGGGGCTTGAACTCACGGACCGCGAGATCATGACCTGAGCTGAAGTCGGACGCTCAACTGACTGAGCCACCCAGGCGCCCTAATGCTTATTTATTTTTGAGAGAGAGAGAGCACGAGCGGGGCAGGGGCAGAAAGAGAGGGAGACACAGAATCCGAAGCAGGCTCCAGGCTCCGAGCTGTCAGCACAGAGCCCGACGCGGGGCTCGAACTCAGGGACTGAGAGATCATGACCTGAGCCGAAGTCGGCCGCTTAACGACTGAGCCACCCAGGCGCCCCATATTCACGTACTTTAAAAACTGATTTCTATTGGGCAAAGTCCCACCAGTTCTGTAACATATCTCCCCTATTCTGAGAAATCTGTGTTACATTGCAATATGAGAAATAGTGTCCTTTGGGGCGCCTGACTGGCTCAGTCAGTAGAGCATGTGACTCTTGATCTTGGGGTTGTAAGTTGGAGTTGCATGTTGGACAGAGAGATGACTTAAAACAAAATCTTAAGTTCAAAGAGAACAGAAATAAATCCCATAACAAAGCCACAAACAAACCTGATTGCAGATTTAATGGGATTTTTTTTTTTTTTAATCTCTTGATGTTTTGGGAGAGTTGATATTATGGTCTCATTTTGGAAGACACACAGCATCTCTTCATTTATTTCATTGTGTTGTGGTGTCACTGAATAACATTTTGTAGGTTTTCCATTAAATTACTTTATACCCTTCATGAGACATATCTTAGGACTTAAGGAAAATTAGTTTAATAGCAGTTATAAAGGCTAATGTTAGAAAGTATTTTTAACACTTAATTTTCAACTGCTCGCTTCTAGTGACTCGTTGTACCCTGAGATTTCTTTTTATGAGTTTGCCTCCTGCAAACTAAAAATCCGTTTCTGTGATCATCTTTCTATTCTTTTCGGGCGCGAGCTACACGCTCATTTGAGTTAGGAGTAAAGGAAAAAATGTTTTTCGGTTACAATATTCTCCTTAGGCGAAACTACATTGTTAGTTTGCTCTCTAAACGATTACAAAACATCAAGCGTGTACTGCACTTGAGCAGTAGAGAGATTTCTCCGTCTATCATTACCGGTAGCTCAGGGTGAGAAGCACATTTGGATGCCTGAGAAGACTCAGACAAGAAATAAGGCTTGAAATGTGGTTTCATGTGAATCAATTTAGAAAACCTCACTTATCTAACAGCTAAAAGTGCAGAGGAGGAGATAAAGAGGGATTTATTAAACTCTTGGTCTCCAACCATGCAAAGTAACCTGTGAAGGCACCTTTCGTTCCCATCCTGGTGGTACATGTAGCGGGGACAGGTTTTAAATGGGAACCAGCCCTTCTCCTCACATGCATTTGGCAGATTTTTTTTTTTTTAATGTTTGATTTTTGAGAGAAAGAGCATGAGGGGCAGAGAGAGAGAGGGAGACAGAGGATCCGAAGCAGGCTCCGCACTGACAGCAGAAAGCCTGAACGTGGGGATCCAACCCATGAACAGCGAGATCATGACCTGAGCCGAAATCAAGGGTCGGACACTTAACCGACTGAGCCCCGCCGGCCGCCCCCACCAATTCCTTGTTTTTGGTTGCAGCGCTGGCCGAGCCCTCACAGGCATGTACATATGCATCCTCAGCAACTTGTTCCCGATCTCCCATTTCACCACCAAATAGGGAGTCGGCTCTAGATTTAGTGTGGACACCATGGTTTTCTGACGGTGCATGTTTCCATCTGGTTTGTAAGCCAGTCGTCACTCGTGTGTGGTGACGTGAGGCAGGCGTGTCCTCAGCCTGTATGGATTGGAAGCCTGGGGTTTGTTTGTCTTTTTTTTTCCATTAGTGGCATAAGTTGTACTTCTTGAAGAATCAGTGTTTAATCCGTGTTGCATTTCTGGAATAAAATAGACTTGGTTTTGCTGTCAAAGGTTATTTCTACATTTATGTATAAGGTTTCCTTCTAAAAAGACTTCAGTCTGGGGCTCCTGGGAGGCTCACTTGGCTAAGCCTCCGACTTCAGCTCAGGTCATGATCTTGCGGTTCACGAGTTCGAGCCCCGCGTCGGGCTCTGTGCTGCCAGCTCGGAGCCTGGAACGTGCTTCGGATTTTGTGTCTCCCTCTCTCTCTGCTCCTACCCCGCTCGCACTCTCTCTTAAAAATGAAAACATAAACACTAAAAAAGAATTAAGAAAAAAGGATTAGCGTGTATGCATGTTGCGTTTTAATACTATTTAAGTTATTCTTTTCCTGTGTTGGTAATGCCCTGTGATTCCTTTCTGCAGTTGGGAATCACAGATGTTAAAATACTTGGTGCTTGGCTCACGCAGTGTTTGAGGTTTGCATGTAGAGTGTGGGGGTAGTTGAATCTACGGAATTCATTTCTTTAATGACCAAGGACATCCTCAGATGCTCTGTTCCCTTGCATCATTTCAGGTATGTTACCAGTTGGTTCACATTCGTTCCTTTTCTTCCAAAACACCTGTAGTGTCTCCTCAATCTGCTTAATCTCCGAAACTGTAATTTTGTTTCTTTTTCATACTTCCTTTAATTGGCCCGATTTCTATTGTTATTGATCACAAATGCCAAAAGATGAAGAAGGATATATTTTTAGCTCCTATGACTTTTTAAAAACAGCTTTCATGGAGGTGTAGGTTCCGTACCATGAAGATTATCTGCTTAAAGTAAAAATTCCGTGGCATTTATTGCAGTTACAGAACTGTTCAACCATTCTCACTTTCTCATTTTAAAACATTTTAATCATTCCATAAAGATAATTGCATCAGTGGGTGGTCATCCCCATTCTAGTGTATCCCTACCCTGGGTTCTAGACAGTTTCTCAATCTTTCTCTCTATTGATTTGCTGAGTCTGTACATTTCCGTATAAATGATATCCTGCTCTGTGTCCTCGTGAAGTTTGTTAATGTTCTCGAGGTTCATTGATTTTGCGAATCAGTACCTGGATCAGTACTTCGTTGTGCGCATTTCTGAATAACATCCCATTGTTTGAATACACGGTGGTCATTTTGAAATGGGTTGCTGACCTTCAAAGTAAAACTGCCATTAATTTTACCAGCAAAAATGGGTTCATCCTGGAATAGGTGAGAATTGCAACTCGGAAAAGCAGGCTACAACGAGACCAAAGGCAAGCCAGAGAGCAGAGGAGAGGGGAGGCTCTTTTATAGAGGAAACTGGGAATTGGGCAGGGGGACGTCGTAAACAAAAAGTCCATTGGAGCAAGCTGGACGCGGAAGTATTGCGGCTTCTCATTGGCTGGGCTGTGACTCTCTCATTGGCTGGGCTGTCACCACACCGGGAAATAATCTTCCTCCTGTTGCTCTAGTAAAGTGATGCCCACTTGTAACCGCAGGGTCCTCCTCTTGTTGTTGGGTCTGCAGTTGACCATGAGTGGTAGGGTGTCAGAACTCCACCTGCTGGCCTCCTGACTCCATTCTTCACGAGGTTTCCCTGTATTAATTCTCACAATTTCCCCTTTTGATAGAGACCCTTTCTTAAATGCATCATTAAGAGGCAGTTTTCCATATTTAGTGGTTTTGTTCCTTGGTGCCACGAAGGATCTTTCCTGATCGTCATGTCCCACGTCATAGGGAAACCACATAGCAGTTGGAAACTCGTTAAGGTGACATTTGAGTAACAAGAAAGATTAGAGGGGAGCAGTGTCAGGCACTTCTCATCTCCAGTCCCTATTTATGAAGATAGTAAGCGTTGGAGATTATCTCCTCGTGGGTACGTCACTTTTATAACGTTTTGGCACGTAACAACTGGGAAGGCAGAAGTGATGTGGGAATTCCAAATTGTATGATGGTTCTGAACCAGGACCCTAGATCTGAAAGTAGCTAATCGAATATTGGCAGTTTTCAGACTCAGGGAAAAATTAAAAAAAAATTTTTTTAACATTAATTCATTTTTGAGAGACAGAGTACAAGTGGGGTAGGTACAGAGACAGAGAGAGAGACACAGAATCCGAAGCCAGCTCCAGGCTCTGAGCTGTCAGCACAGACCCCAATTCGGGGCTTGAACTCAACGAACCATGAGATCATGACCTGAGCCGAAGTCGGACGCTTAACTGAGCCACCCAGGCACCTCCAAATTTTTTATTCTATTGATAAAAACTGGGAGTCATGTATTCCTCCTGGAATTTGCATACAGTAGGAACTGGGTCGGTAGTTTATGGGGGTTAGGAAGCACAGGGTGCCAAGGGTTAACAATGGCATATGTTGCTCAGAGGTTCCAGACAAACCTCCGTCTTCAGCCGTGGGGTTTTCACACCAGTAAAAACAGGCCATTACAGGGATTAGTGTAGAGGATGATGGGCCTCTGAGGCTTGTAATGTTCTATTATGGGCCTGATGCCTTAAAGAGCTTTTTTCTTTTAATAAAAAAAATTTTTTTAATGTTTATTTATCTTGAAAGAGAGAGAGGGAACATGTGCGCACAGGGGAGGGGGGTGGGGAGGGGTAGACAGAGAAGGAGAGAGAGAATCCCAAGCAGGCTCCGCGCTGTCAGGGTGAAGCCCAACGTGGAGGGCGAACTCACGAACTGTGAGATCATGACCTCAGCTAAAATCGAGTCGGGCGCTTAACCAGCGGAGCCACCCAGGCGCCCCAAGAGTTTCTTTATTTATAGGTATTGATTAATTGCAAGGAGGTCCTTTGAGAGATCTATTTTCATCTTGATGGGAGATACACTGTGGATTCTGCCAATATCGCTTAAGGATTTTGCCCAGGAAGAGGAGGGTAGGGAATCCAACAGAGACAAATGATCAGTGACCCCAGGTCCATTACGGTGCGTCAGAGATAGAGCAGATAAACGATGTGGAATGGCCATGTATTTCCTTTGGTTGGCTATTTCGATTACTGTTTTCAGATTCTGGAATTATTTCCTCTGTCGAATAGGGGTGTAGGAACTATCTCTCAAAGGGTCTAGACAAAGGGGAGTGGGTTCAGAGACAGGAACCTGTTAACGTTCACTAGAGATGCCGCCTCCCCCCCCGCCCCCCCCCCCAATTGGAACTGTTTTAGTCCTTCCAGGCAGAGGCTACTTTACAGCAAGGGGTTGGGCACCGAGAATGTAGCTCTCTGGTCAACAAGGACAGAGATTCATTCCCGATGTGGAGAATGGTTTCTCTGAGCTGCTTATGAGGGAGGACTGGGAAGAGTCCCTGTGGTTCCCTAGAGCCCCGTCACTGGGAATGAGGAAGGAGGACATTGGAAAGGCCGGCTGGAGGGATGCAGGTATGGGAGCACTTAAACTGGTAGCAAGTGGTCTTTTTTCCAGTGTCCTGGCCCTCTGCAAGAATAGGAGAACCTAGTTAGTTTCTGGTTTTATTTAGGAACCTGCATTGCCAGAATGGAAAATCAAGAATTTTAGTGGTTTTGGGGCACCTGGGTGGCTTCGTTGGTAGAGCGTGCTATTCTTGATCTCAGAGTCATGAGTTCACGCCCCACTTGGGCATGGACTCTACTTCAAAAAATAAATAATGGGGCGCCTGGGTGGCTCAGTCGGTTAAGCGTCTGACTTTGGCTTAGGTCATGATCTCATGGTTCGTGGGTTCAAGCCCTGCACCAGGCTCTGCGCTGACAGCTCAGAGCCTGGAGCCTGCTTCGGATTTTGGGTCTCCCTCTCTCTCTCTGCCCCTCCCCTGCTCATGCTCACTCTCTTAAAAATAAGTAAACATTAAAAAAATTTTTTAAATAATAAAAATCAGTAAATCAAAACAGAATTTTAGTGGTATTTTTGTAACTCATCTAGGATGTGTGTGAGCCATTTGCCAAACTAAATCTGCAGTAGACATATTTTACCATTCTATCCCTGTCCTCTTAGTGAAAAGGGAAAGATAACTGGCTCTGCCCTTTAATAAACATAAACTTAGATGCTACCCGGGGGGATTCTATATCTACAGGTGGACAATTTTCTTTAAAGAGAACTGGAGTTGATTTTAATTGTCATGAACAAGGCTGATCGTGATGCACTGTTGACCTTAAAAATAAACCCAAAAATGGCTTGTCTGGGAATAGCAGAGAATTATGATTTGGGACATGTGAAGCCCCAGCAAAAGAACAGGAAAATCTGGAAAAGAAAGGGAGGAACACTCTTTTGTAGAGGAGACGGGGCCGTTGGGAGGGGCTGTCCCAAACACGAAGTCCTTTTGAGCAAACTGGGGTTTTCATGTGTAGTGGCTTCTCATTGGCTGGACTGTGGTCGTCTCTCATTGGCTGAGATGTGACTCTCTCACTGGCTGAGCCCTGGCTCTCTCTCATTGGCTGAGCCGTGATTGTCTCACATTGGCTGGGTTCTGACTGTCTCTCATTGGCTGGGTTGTGACTGTCTCTCATTGGCTGGGCTGCTACTATCCTGCATTGGCAGGGCTGTGGCTGTCTCTCATTGGCTGGGTTGTGGCTCTCACTGGCTGAGCCCTGGCTCTCTCTCATTGGCTGGGCTATGATTGTCTCTCATTGGCTGGGCTGTTGCCACCCCAGGAAATCATCTTCCTTCCTCCTGCGTGAGCAGTGAGGCATTTTGGATGTGCAGGTGCGTCTCTCCGTGTTGTGTCTGCCCTTGGCCCTGAGCGGCAGGTTCGGGAGCTTCTCCTGTGGACTCCTGACTGCACTTCAGTCGTGTCGCCTTTACTCAGCCTGGAAGGGGTGCCCGGCTTCTGGGTGGTTTTCATCGCTGGCGATCGGGAGTCGTGCCGCGGAGAGCAGAGCGCGTGCGCACGCGTGTGTGTGATGGCGCTCGTCCTCCCGGGTCTGGGGCAGGTGGATACGAGGAGCGGACCTGCCGTGTTGGGTGGGAACTCCACGTTGCTCGTGTTGGGGGTCCACCAGACTCTTCCAAGGCGGCCGCCCCCTCTTACATCCGCAGCAGGATGAATGAAGGAGAATGCGCCCTGCTCACGTCCTCGCCAGCGCTTCCCGGGGCGTCTTTATAGCCAGTGTGGTGGGTGCGAAGGGGCCTCAGCTGGTAGTTCGAGGTGCGTGTCCCTCGTGACGAATGTCTAGCATCTTTTCATCGACCTGTTTCCCATTTGTATATCTTTGGAGAAGTGTCCACTCACTTTCTTTACCCATTATTTAATCATATTATTTTTCTTTATATTGTTGTCTCTTATTTTTTATGGTTGTCATTTTTGAAATGTTTGAAATATAAGACTTAACAGGTGTGTGATATGCAAACCCCAGTTACAACTACAGTTGAAGTAGAATTTCCTTTCTTCTAGGTGATATGGTTGGGTTTTTTTTTTTTTTTTCTCTCTCTCTCATTAAGTTTTGAGAACATAGTTTTTGCTTAAGCAATCTCTGATTTTTAAAAAAAATAATTTTTTTACTCTGTGTTTCATGAGCGTGGTGTCAACCCTTATTCCTCTAAAGTTATGAATTAGCCTTGTTTTTTTTTTCTCTGTTAAAGCTGTCTCTGGATCTGTCCCCATCAATCCTTCAGGGACTCTTCCTTCTGGTGCCCTTTTCCTTGAATTCTGGGCACTGGGTCAGAGGCCCTGCTTACCCCCAAGTTTCTTCAGCATCCAGAACTCGTTTTGCACACTAGGTGTGCCAGGCACCCGGGCCCAGGCCTTTGCCCATGCCCACAGTCCATCTAATCCGCGGAAAGGGTCATGTCTGCCTCTGTCGGAAGAGAGGGGACGCCACCAGGCTTCTTGACTTGTTCCTTCCAAGGCGAGAGCTCCTCACATCGAGCGGCACTGGAATCTAAGTGTCCACAACATCCTGACATTCTGGTCCCAGTTCTTGGAGCTGACGAGGCATAATCGTCTGAACAAGCCAAACGTGTGTCCTCCGATTTGTGTGCTGTCCGAGTGAATATTTCACTTTTCAGTCTGTACAGTGCTGGTCTGCTCAGATGTGTCTCCGTAGAAATAACCCAGTAAATTGGGTGTGTGTAAGTCCATGTCAGCTGTTGTCCTCACCCTCTGTTGTGACTCAGGGGTCCTAGAAATGGAGTGCAGCTCCCCGCCTGTCACCCTTCATCCTCCCACACACATGGGTGATGATGGAACTTTGCTGCAATAGAGTGTGTGGTATGTTTCAGGCCTCTGTGGTCTTTGAGGATGTGGCTGTGTACTTCACCCCGGAAGAGTGGGCTTTGTTGGATCGAGGTCAGAGGAAGCTCTACAGAGATGTGATGCTGGAGACCTGCAGGAACCTGGCCGCCGTGGGTAAGGATGGCTCCATACCTTCACTAGTCTTTTAGGGAAGAGATGTTTCTTACGATTGTCCGATTTTGCTGGGGCCGAGGAATGGGAGTGCGTTGCAGAAGAGACAGACACGGTCCAAGCCTTCACGGAGCCTACCTGGAGTCACATACCTTTTCCAGGAACACAAAGTTTTGTTGCTCTTAATCAAAGTCTGAGACTCTCTAATTTTATCAGTGTGGGGATGGTCTCCAGTGTTGCTCTGGGGCAGAGAGTGCTGCTCTGTGGAAGATACACTGGTTAATACACCTGTCTCATGGTAATCATCCTGCAGTTAAACTCACACTTCGTCATCTTCGGTGACTTTGAAGACCAAATTAAACAGCCCGTCTTCCAGATTGCTTGTTGCTCTTCAAATCCTCCCTCCTGCCGAGCTGTCCTCCAGGGGCAGGACCAGCAGCCACACACACCACCCACCCTCCCAATGGCAGCTGGGACAGTGCAGGCGGGCTTCACTGAGGGCCTCTGTGCCTTCGGAACAGTCCAGCAACCCTCGTTTGGACCAGGTTCTGGAGAAAAGAATGGCATTTGGAGACACCCATTAGAGACAAGACTCAGTCTTTGTTTGAGAAGGGTGGTGGTTGTCATTTACCTGCTTTCCTGTTGGACTTTTCATCCATCCTCATGCATGTGGTGAACCTCTTACACAGGTAGCGTGTGGATGTGTGTATCTTGCCCAGTTCCTTCTTTTCTTTAATTTTCTTTTTTCTTTTTTGTCCTTTTAATATGTGTTTATTTTGAGAGAGACAGCGTGAACATGAGTGGGGGGGGGGCGGGGCAGAGAGACAGAGGGAGAGAGAGTCCCCAGCAGGCTCCAGGTTCAACAAGGCACCCAACACGGGGCTCAATCTCAGGACCTCAAGATCACGACCTCAGCCGAAATGAAGAGTCGGACACTCAACCGAGTGAGCCACCCAGGCGCCCCCTACTTTGCTTTTCTGATAATACCTATTTCCACGTTAGTCACCATCTATTTTGAAGTATTTCTAAGTGAATGGGCTTCCATTGTAGACACTTTTCCCATTATTGCCAAAGCCCCAAATCACTAGGGTCCTCAGAATTTTCCTTTGGTCACCTGTCCATTCATTCTGATGAACTTCATTCACATTTGGGATCAGTATATAAATAGAAATCTGCATATGGTCTGTTTTCTTACCTTTACACATCAGATCATTCCCAAGAATTTAAATTATGCTCCCAATTCTTGCAGATTGTTGCACTCAAGTTAAAACTTGTGGATCAAGGACTCAGCTGAATATTTTGGAGAATGAACTATCCAGTGAAGAGAAAATAGTAAGATTTACAAGAAATGATCCCTGGGCTCTTTTTCGAGAAAACCCGGTGTTTCATAACATTGGTGATCAGTCCCAATCCCAGGAGAGGCGTTTGAGGTGAGTGCCTCTCCCCGTAGGAGAAAGGGGGATCTTCCCAGATTGATCGACTAACTTGGAATTAAAGAAAAAGTATAAACCTAGCCCCGTAATTGTGTAGTTGGAATTATACAATATAATATCTTCATAAATGTGATGTAGATATTGATCATCAGAAACATAATTGAGTTCAAAACGTTTATCGGGAGAACCCACATGTAAGAAATCCTGACAGGACATTTCTGGGCCCTTCTCCTGAGCACGTAACTTCTTCCACTTTACAGCAGTATAGGCGGTACCACCAACATGCCCATTCCTTGAAAATGGCTACTAGTAATCCGATAATCATTAACAAACATCAATAGGTCATTAATAAAGAGATCACTTATAAGCGTCATCCCCTAACCGTGTGCCTTCCTATTTTGAACAGAAGTCCTTTGGTGGAGAGTGTCTGTGAACGTATTGAAGGAGATCAATGTGGAGAAACCCTGAACCCGATTACAAGTCTTACTGTGCATGAGGGGTATCCCACTGGAGGCAAATCCTGTGAATGTGCTAAGTGTAGAGAAGCCTTCGCAGATGGTTCCTTCCTTGAGAAACTGCGAAGATCTCACCCAGGACTCAAACCTAGTCCTGGTGAGGAGTGTGGCCCAGCCTGCAGCTCTGTCTCGAGCCTCAGCACTCACGTGGATGCAGACCTTGTAGAGAGACCCTATGAAGGTCAGGACGCTGGGAGAGCATCTGACACATACGCGGAGAGTCTCAGTAGTAAAATATCTCTAGAGTGCAAGAAATGTGGAAAAGCTTTCACTTGCACGTCTTCCTTTCAGGGTCACGTGCAAGGTCCCTGTGGACAGAATGTCCATGCGTGTGACGTGTGTGGGAAAACCTTCTTGTATCACTCCTACCTCACCCGTCATGTGAGAACTCACACTGGGGAGAGACCCTATGAATGTATGGAGTGTGGGAAAACCTACAGTTGCCTCTCATATTTTCGAGAACACATGAGATCACACACTGGAGAGAAACGCTATGAATGTAAGGAGTGTGGCAAGACATTCAAGTACCCTGCATCCCTGCAGGGACACCTGATGACGCACACTGGAGAGAGACCTTATCTGTGTCAGCAGTGTGGGAAAGCCTTCAGTTGTCCCAAATACTTTCGAAGACACGTGAGAACGCACAGTGGGGTGAAGCCCTATGAATGTACGTTATGCGAGAAAGCCTATAGTTGTTCCTTATCCCTCCGGGAGCACGTGAGGACGCACAGCGAAGAGAGGCCCTATGAGTGCAAGGAGTGTGGGAAGGCTTTCAGACACCCCCGATACTTCCAGAGGCACGTGAGGATGCACAGTGGGGTGAAACCCTATGTGTGTAAGGAGTGTGGGAAAGCGTACAGTAGTTCCACGTCGCTTCAGGAACACGTGAGGTCGCACACGGGGGAGAGACCCTTTGAATGCCAGCAGTGTGGGAAAGCCTTCACGCGTCACTCCTCCCTCCAAGGTCACGTGAGAGCACACAGTTTGGAGAAACGTTACGAGTGTACGCAGTGCGGGAAGGCCTTCCGTTGGTCCTCGTCCTTGCAGAAGCACGTGAGAACGCACCGTGAAGAGAAGCCCTACGAGTGCCAGCAGTGCGGCAAAGCCTTCTGGTATCCCGCGAACCTGCGGGCGCACGTCAAGACCCACACGGAGGAGAGACCTTACGAGTGTCCGCACTGTGGGAAAGCCTTCAGTTGTCACTCCTCCCTGCAAGTACATGCGAGAAAGCACAACGGAGTGAAACCCTACGAGTGTAAGGAGTGTGGGAAGGCCTTCTGGTATCCCGTGAACCTGCGCGCTCACGTGAGGACGCACACGGGAGAGAGACCGTACGAGTGCCAGCAGTGCGGGAAGGCCTACAGGTGTCCCGCAAACCTGCGGGTCCACGTGAGGACGCACACGGGGGAGAGACCGTACGAATGCCAGCAGTGCGGGAAGGCCTTCAGGTATCCCGCAAACCTGCGGGCGCACGTGAGGACACACACGGGGGAGAGACCCTACGAATGTCCGCACTGTGGGAAGGCCTTCAGGTATCCCACAAACCTGCGGGCGCACGTGAAGATGCACACTGGGGAGAAACCCTGAATACACAATCACGCGATTTTCCCTCATATCTTATTGTAAGTCCGGTCAGACACACGGGCAAGAAACGTGATGTACGAGTGTAAAGAATGTTGGAGAACCTTCAGGCATAGCACCTCATTTATTTTGTACATAAAACGTCAGGGCTGGACGGCAGTTTTTGTTATAAATTTGCTTGTGCCTCAGAAGTGCCTCGTCTGTAATAGGGATCTCTGTTGTATTTATTTCCACTGCATGCTACTGATATGAACACCCAAGATAAAACATTCCTGAACACCCCCAGTTTCTGTATGAAATATATTTTGCTATCTCAGACATGAAAAGACTGTACAGTTCTATAAAATGTGTCTCATTTCCACGACGATGTCTTCTGGACCCAGGGCCGATCAGTACGTGTATCTCGTCCTCTGGTGCAGAGACTAGAATTCCCCGACTCCGCCCTGCCCCTCCTTGCGGTCTTTATTATTGAAAGTTGTGTCTCCACGTGTGCTGTTGCTGCCGTGTGCCCACCTGTGTTCCCCATGACGTTAGTAAACGCACAAGGATACTGGAGGAGGACAGTCTCCTCTGATTGTGTTTGTAGTTTGACCTTCGCTCATCGCCTTTGGTCTCGGTTGTTTATCAGTCATGACCCATTGAGTTACGAAGAGTAACTGTTGGGGGTGCCTGGGTGGCTCAGTGGGTTAAGCGCACCACTCTTGATTTCGGCTCAGGTCATGAGCTTGTGGTTCGTGGGATTGAGCCTCTGTTAGGCTCTGTGCTGATAGCGCTCTCTCTCGCTCTCTCTCTCTCTCTCTCTCTCTCTCTCAAAATAAATACATAAACTTAAAAAAGAAGAGAAACCCTGTGGCTTGAAGTGGAAAGTTAGTGTCCGGCTAGTTCTGCTGGGTTTCGTTTTGAGTCTTGTGAGGCGGGAGGCCGTACGTCCCAGAGTCCTCCTCTGTGTGGCTCTGAGAGGAAGGCCCTGAGAAGAGGAGCTGTGTGGGGCTTGGAGAGCAGCAGTGAGGAACCGTGATTCTCCATCCTTCCGTGCCGCCAGGGGACAGACGCGTGGGGACCCAGGTGGGCCCGAGTCACGGCGTGTTGTCCTGGCTTCTGGTCTGCCGTCTGGAACAGCCCCCGTGTAAGAAAAGTTTGGCATTAGTTCTTGTTAGCATGTTCCAGAGACTTCCACGAGCTGTCCCGTGACAGACCGTCTTGGCTTCCCGGTCCCCACGCATCCTTACGTTGCCCTGTGACTCTTTGTGTCCGTGAGGCCGTCTCTTCAGGCTGTCGTGCTTAGCGAGCTCTCTTATCCTGTGACCCCTTCATCTCCATGCTTTTTCTTTACATGATTTCTGTGGTAAGCATCTTGTCCCTCTCAGGGTAGGTCTGTATCCTGCCTCCCTCCCCCCTGACAGATCGAATGCTGTAGCCACAGATGCAGGAAACCTCTGTCCCTGGTTGCGTTGTGGAGAGGCTGTGCTGACCCTGCATTTCTTCTTTCTGGATGTTTCCATGATTGGAATTAGCACCTGTGAGTGTATTTGGCAGTTTGTGGGAGTTTTCCCCTATAGCTGACTGCTAAGAGAGAAACCCAGTATGTCTAATGACTGTCTGTTGTTATGTGTGATTTCCCACTGTTTAATTCTGTCATTTTTAATATGTGATTCAAAACAATGTGCGTTTGGTTTTTTTTTGTTTGTTTGTTTTTTTTTGGTCAAACATGGTTTTCTACATTGCTTCATAGAAGTCTCATTACCAAGGTTTTCAAATCTATTGCATAATTCTTTTTAATGTTTATTCATTTTTGAGAGAGAAAGAGAGTGAGTGGAGAAGGGGCAGAGAGAGAGGGAGACACAGAATCTGAAGCAGGCTCCAGGCCCTGAGCTGTCAGCACAGAGCCCGACATGGGGCTTGAACTCACAAACCGCGAGATCTTGACCTGAGCCGAAGTTGGATGCTTAACCGACTGAGCCACCCCGGCACTCCACATCTGTTGCACACTTTAAGATTATATGTTTGGGGTGCCTGGGTGGCTCAGTCGGTTAAGCGGCCGACTTTGGCTCAGGTCATGATCTCGCGGTCCGTGGGTTCGAGCCCCGCGTCGGGCTCTGTGCTGACAGTTCAGAGCCTGGAGCCTGTTTCAGATTCTGTGTCTCCCTCTCTCTGACCCTCCCCTGTTCATGCTCTGTCTCTCTCTGTCTCAAAAATAAATAAACGTTAAAAAAAATTAAAAAAAGATTATATGTTTTATGTTTCACAACTGAGAAATTAGTTTACAATATCCCATTCTAGAAGATTAACTTCTTGTGTTAGTTTTTTGAAGTATATATTTTGGTTGATAATGCTAAGTACATAAACATTATGACATTTTCCTTCTGGTTTGTATTTGTTTAATTCCTCTACAGCCGTCATGATTTTCTCAGTAAAATGACTTACTCATGGGGTGCCTGGGTGGCTCAGTCAGTTGAACATCCGACTTTGACTCAGGTCATGATCCCACAGTTTTTGGGTTCGAGCCCTGCACCAGGCTCTGTGTTGACAGCTGAAAGCCTGGAACCTGCTTCAGAATCTGTGTCTCCCTCTCTCTCTGCCCCTCGGCTCTGTCTCTCTCTCTCAAAAATAAATAAACATTAAAAAAATTTTTTTAAAGTGACTTAACTCCTAACGGGTGAAAATCCAAATATTGCTTATGTAGTGGCCTCCTCCCAGAGTCATGGTCTTGCAGCTCAAGAGTGTGGGAGGGGACCCAAACACATTCATCTTCCCTTCTTGTCTGTCAACAACTAGAAAAAACAGCGTTGTTGCTGTTGTGAGTCTTAGTTGCGCTGGGAATCCGTTATTACACGGAGCTCCAGGCAGAACTGCCTTGAGGAAACTAACAGTTTCTGGCAATGCTGCTTCCCAGTGTGTGCTGTCCACATACCTCAGAGGGATAATGGAAAACTGACCCCAGAATGGAAACGTGTCCTTCCTCCCTTACTCCTTGCTGGGAATTGTGCTGAACAGGACACTTCTAACTGTGACGGATGTGTAATTGGTTCGTAATGCTTCACCCAGTGATGTCTCCTTGTATTATTCCCAGGGGAGGCAGAATAGTCCACTCATGCTTTTGTTGATCTGCCCCGGTTGACACAGAGATATCAACTGATCTGGCGTGGTGGGAGTCTGGTTGTATTTCGGGTGGGGCTGGTTGGGCTTCACGTCTGAGATGATGTGTAAGGGGAGCGGTTCCACGGGGACTTGGGGAAGGAAATGGCAGAGGAAATGTACAGGAAGTTGGTAGTATAAATGGAAAATAAAGATATCTGTGTCTTCAGAGAGTAATACTTATGTGTAGTCATTCCAGCCAATGTCGGAATGGGCTTTCCTCTCTGCTGTCCTCAGTCCCCCAGTATGACCTTGTCACCGGCCGACAACACACTGACCTAACAACACGGAAGGTGTGGATCACAACAACGTTGCGATTTCAGCACCGATGGTGGGAAATAGTCTGTGTGTGACATTTTCCGTGGGACTCTTGCTTGTGCATAGCATAACCGTGAAATCCCTGATTTCAAACACGGTCTGCAAATACCCAGGTGAGGTTTTCCTTGTGAAGTGGTGTTCCTTTTCTCTCTGGTGCCTTTCTGATTCTGACTCTGCAGTTTTGCAGGGACAACCCCAGAGTTCACGTTTAGAGGCTGTGAATGGGCACCTGTTCTGTGGCCATTAGGGGTTGGCCAGTGTCGTATGGTCACAGGAGGGGGCACAGGAAGCCCCAGGACAACAGTTTATTACACTCAGGGCTGAGAGGGATGGTCAGTGCATGTAATGAGGGGGTGTCCAGGGAGCACCACGGGAGTGAGCACGAGCAGGAGGGTGGGCGGCCGTGAGCCCGAGGCCATGCGGGCAAGTGCTTACAGTGCCTGGATCAGCATGGAATGTGATGGTGTGCTTTGAGCCAGGTGTGTGGCACCTGAAGTAGGGTCAGTAATCAGCCCCTGACGCTGAGTATAGAGTCTGGGAAAGAAAGGCTGGATTTGCATCTTGATCCTGAGTTGGTTCCTTTCTTGCGGTTTTTGGAAAATCACCTGCACTTACAGGCCTCAGTTACCTCCTACGAGGAGATAAAAATAGTATGTACCTTGTAGAATTTGCTGAGCAGCAACTAGATTTATATGTGCTGACAGGGTTCCTTTCGGGAGGACATTTAACACACTGCCGGTTATGAGTAAGCAGCACGTCCGTGTTCACACAGTCGGTGAGAATGGCAGTCATAGCCTCAGACACGGAAGCCGGCCCGGCGCTCGGTACCGGGCTGTGACATTCACCGAGCAGAAACCATTTCACCCGCCTGTCCTCGGATGAGGCACTCCCTTGTCTGTGAGGCGTCAAGGCACATGAAGACCACGATACGGTCATGTGTGTAAAGAGGCTAAAAAATAGAGTCCAGTCCACACAGCTCCCCACATATTCCCTGCTTCTTGCTGATGTGCCTGCTGCCTCTTTTCTTGTTTTAAATTTTTAAAAGATGTTTATTTTATTTTTGAGAGAGAGAGAGCATGAGCAGGGGAGGGGCAGAGAGGGAGGGAGACACAGAATCCGAAGCAGGCTCCAGGCTCTGAGCTGTCAGCACAGATCCCGACACAGGGCTCGAACTCACGAACTGGGAGATTATGACCTAGGATGCTTAACCGACTGAGCCACCCAGGCGCCCTGTGCTGCCTCTTTATTCATAGTTTGAGCTGCACCGCATCCCGCCTGCTTTCTAGACAAGAAGTGTGAAGATCTCCAATCACAAACTTACCTGTACGTCCTGACGGCATCTAATGCAGAATAAGGGAGCCCTTCCCACACGCCCCCATCATCTGTCACACGTCTGCATGCGTCATGTCAGAACATGTCCTCACGTGGTACATGTCACAGTGTGTCCCTCACACGGACACCTCCGCCCACCTTCATGAGTTGTGGTCATCCAATGTCCCGATGCAGTGTGATCCTCTCTGCCGACAGGTGTGGTCCTGGTGGTCTTTGAGTGGAGGGCATTGATGAAGTCATCGCCTTAGTCTTAGTAATGTGTTACAATCATGGTAATGACAAAGATCGTAAGTATATAAGAATTTAAAATATCGACCCAAAAGAAAAAATCCCTAAAATCCTGTGCAGCTGGTACCATGACTAAGAATGCATGAAAATATTAACCAAGAATTGTCCTAAATGAGAAATAGCGAGGCTGACTTGACACTAAATAAGTGCAAAGGGATATTTTCATAAAATCTCTCTTGTAAAGAGAGTTAGATTTGTTAGTATACAAGTGATAGTTAAACACAACTTAGGAGTTCCTGGGAAACAAGTAGAATCATCTGTTTGAGTAAACAAATGTAGATTGGGGGGGGGGGCACCTGGGAGGCTCTGTCGGTTGAGCATCCAACTTCGGCTCAGGTCATGATCTCATGGGCTGTGAGTTTGAGCCCCGCATCGGGCTCTGTGCTAATGGCTCAGAGCCTGGAGCCTGCTTCAGATTCTGTGTCTCCCTCTCTCTCTGCCCCTCCCCTACTCATGCTCTGTCTCTGTCTCTCAAAAAGTAAATAAACATTAGAAAAATTAAATGCACATTGTTTTAATCTCACGTAAATAGAATAAGTCAGCATTTACCAATGACTTGGATTCAGCTCTGTGTAAATGGAGAACTCGTACATTTACCCTGAGATATGCGGAGGGTGCTAATTTCTCACACGGAAGGATAGAATATGCACTCAACAAAGCAGCAGAGGGTCAAAATTCCATGTGCCTTTTAGCTGTGCTGTTATATCTGTTGTCCTGGCATCGAGATCCCTGATCTCCTAAAATTATTGAGATGACGGATATTTGCTATACAAATGAAATCCCCCCCCCCCTTTTTTTCAAGTAACCTCTTCAGCCAATGTGGGGCTTAAACTCATTAACTGGAGATCAAGACTGATCACCGACCAAGCCAGCCTGGCACCCACAAATGCTATGTTATTATACAAATACGGTATGATCTAGAAAAGAGGGGAGTCAAAGCACCAAAGAAAATCAACAAACGTGACAACCTAAATTAGGGGCCTGGGGGACAAGGTGTGACTGGCTGGAAAACCCAAAGCTATGGATTTCTGACCCTAGAATCTGTACCATGATGGGGAAGATCATGAGTGGAACACAGGACTGCTAAGAAAATGGAAGAGTAAAGTTTGGTGTTTGGTTAGGGTACATGGTTGAATGACAGGCTAGTACTCAGAAAGATGGGCCGCGAGCCCCTATGCATTGATCCGTCTGTGTGGTGACCCCAACTCTAGACTAGGGCATCTTCACTTGTGTGTACCTTTTTAAAGTTTATTTTGAGGGAAAGTGCGAGTGGGGGAGGGGCAGAGAAAGGGGGACAGAGGATCCCAAAGCAGGCTCTGCATTGAGAGCAGAGAACCCGATGTGGGGCTTGAACTCACAAACTGAGATCATGACCTGAACCAAAGTCGGATGCTTGACCGACTGAGCCACCCAGGTACCCCTTCGTTTGTGCTTCCAGTACTCATGCAATTTGACCATTGGTGAATTGTCACCTAGAATCATAAAGACAGGGATTCTGGGAAATATGCCTGCTGGCCTTACCCACGATTAAATAACACAATTCAGCAGAACCATAGTTATCTACATGTAGATTTCATTGACCTTGCATAGTAGTATTGTAGTACAGTGAAGGGATGGAAGGAAGATGTATGTGGAGTTCATATAATGTGTCTCAGCAATACACATGTGTATATAATCTGGAATGTTTATGTATGTTTCATAGAGATGTTGTGCATGTGGTTGGAAGGACTAGGAAACCAAAATAGTAAAGTAAGGATTTCAGATAACACTGCAAGTTGATACCAAAATTGATGATAAGATATACGCAGTGCAGGCATATACATACTCTGGGTCCAGTATTGTACCCCCCCAAGTTTCATGTCAAATGGACTTCCGACTACAGCCTTCTCTAGACATAAAGTGTTTGCACATGTAATGAAGAGGAAGCCATAATGGGTCAGGGTAGGTCTTGACCCAGTGATGGGTGTCCTTATAAAACTGGGAAATTGGGACACAGAGGCCTGCACTGAAGACAGGGCTTGACCATGTGAAACAGCAGCAGGGATTGGCATGATGTGTCTACCCGCCAAGGAATGCAAAGGGTTGTGGGCAACCCCCAGAAGCTGGGAGGGAGGCCTGGGACAGATTGTCCTTCAGAGCCTCCAGAAGGAACCGGCCTTGCAAGACATCTTGATCTCAGGCTTCCATCAGCCTCAGTTATGACACCACAAATGTCTGTCTCTGTGTTATGGCTGCACCAGATAATGAAGGCATTCTGCAGGAGGGAGGGAGTCTTGGATGTCCGAAGGACACCAGAGGCCACTGTGCCCCTAGCAGAGTGAGGGGGGAGAGGAATAGCAGACGTGAGAGGAGAGGATAGGGTGGGTCACATGCACTGGCTGACCAAGAAGACGGACTTTGGTGGTGGGTGGCGTGGACCCTCAAGATGAGCTGATCAGGCACCCGCACAGGACCCCTCTGTTACCATGACAACAGGCACTAGGAAGGTGATGTCGGCCAAGGTGGTGGGTCACACTGGGTTGGTAGCAGTGGCTATGATGTGGAGGTTGAAGCCCAGATAGTATTTGAAGTTAGAGCCATCAGAATTTCCTGGCTTGGTTGTGGGCTGAACACAAGAAAGAGTGGGACATTAGGCTTCAGGAAAATCACAATCTTTTGTACATCAACGGTCAACATCAAGAGATTGAAATGCCTCCCATGAAATGGAAGATCATATTTGTAAATCAAATGTATGATGAGATTTTTATCGTCCAGAATACACAAAGAATGCTTATATCTGAATGACAAAAACTCGACCCAGTTAGAAAGTGAGCAAAACCTTGCGTAGACATTTCGTTTAGGATGACACACAAATGTCTAATACACACGTGCAAAAATCCTCAACATCACTAACTGAAGGGAAACACAAGACAGAACACAAGACAATACCACTTCCCACTCACGAGGACGGCTAGGAGCCAGAATCCAGAAAACAAGCGGCAGTCGGGATGTGGAGAAAGCGGAACCGTGTGCTTGGCTGGTGGGAGTGTCAGGGCAGCTGACGTGGAAAACGTTTGGTGGTTCCTCAAGAAGTGAAACACAGAACGGCAGTGTGACCCAAGTGTTCCAGCCCTACGTAGACGGAAACACTCAGATGTGTGCACACGAATGCCAGGTGCAAAACTCTGCAGACCCCGCAAAAGAGGGACACGTCCCAAGTGTCCCCCGGTGTGTGGATGGATGAACCGGGTGCGGCATAGACACAGGGCGCAGGTGATTCAGCCCCAGAAAGGAATGAGGCACGGACACGTGCTGTAAAATGAGTGAATCTTGAAGGGGGAGTTACGATGGCAGAGCAGCCCGGAGACCCCGAGCGAGTCTCGTCCCTGAAATGCAGCTAGATCAGCACCAAAAGACTTTGGACACCTAGGAGGTCGACCAGAGGATTAACACAACGATGTGCAGAACTCGAGCCACAAAACTTGGCAAGTACGTGGTGCCCAGAGGTGAACTGGGGGAGAGGAAAGCTGCGGAAGGTAGGCAGCGGTTTTTGTGGAGAGAGGACAAAGAGAGAAAGAAAGGGGGAGAGTGGGGTGCATCGGCAGTGCAAGAAAAGTACTCCTCTGAAAGTAGCTGGAGTGAAGGAGAGAGAAAGAGTGAAAAACACTGGCAGGGGACTCAACAAGAAACCCGTTCCCCAAAACCACCGATGGGGAGAAAGGAGTGGGTTTCAATACCACCAGGCTTGTATAAACAGTGAAGTGGAGCCTGAAGTTCCTGAGTTCGGTGCCTGACGGTGCTCCGGTGAGAAAGCGGGGTGAATGCCCAGGAGCAGGCAGCGGGGTCTGAGGGGTCCGTGGGCGACACGGGGAGAAGCGGTTCCCCTGCCTGGAGTGCATTTGGTAGAGGCCATACGGCCTCCCCATGGGCAAAGGTCCCAGTGGACCCTGGAGGGCAGACTCGTTTGCTGGTATTGGGAGAAAGATGCCAGAGTGCGGTGAAACACGGGGCCTGGTTTGCCGTAGTCTGAACCTCTGCTGCTGCGCAATCGCACGAACGTTTTCTGGGGCCTTTGCTCAGTGAGACCCTCCCCCGGAGAGTTGGCACGGGTCCAAGCTGCAAGGGTCTCTGAAGCGTGGGGTTTTGAAACAACCCCATCCGAAGATAAAACTCAGGAGGGAGTTGCCGCCTGGCAGGCGGACAGCTTGGACGTGGACAGGTAGAGGTGTGGAGGGGACAGCGGCCTGAGACAAAGGAGGGGTGCTTGATCGCCGGTCCATGAGAGCAGGAAGTTCCTGCCCCAGAGAGGAGGCAGCTGGGTGAAGCCATTTCCGCCTCTCCCGCCCACGCACATGCGTGCCACACTGATCCACCCTAGTGAGCTAAGCAGCGCCACCAACTGGGGAATGGAGCCCTGACACCAAGCCCCACGCAGCTGTGCCCTCCATGCTCATCCCCTAGAAGACCAGGACAAGCCCCTCCACCTGCTTAGTGTACGACTATAAAAGGATTCACAGTTCAAGTTCTAGGGAAAACTAGATGTAACTTCATTCTGGTTTCATTCTGTGGGCTGGTTCCTTTATTTGTTCATTTTCTTTACTTCTGTTTTTGCTTAAATTGTTTTTTCCTTCTTTCTTTCTACCTCATTCTTGGATACAGAAAGAAAAATGTATTCTTATTTGTATGTTTTGTACTTAAAAACTTTTTTTGTTCTATCTCATTTCATTTTGTTCTATTTTATTATATATATATTTTTTTAATTTTTAAATTTTTCTTACTTTTTTTTTTTTTTTTTTTTACTTTTCCTTCCATTTTTTCCCCCCTCTATTCTACCAAGCTTCCTTCCACAAGCAGACCAAAACACACCTAGGATCTAGCTTCCTTTGATCTTTTGTTTTTAATTTTTTCATTTTAGTTTTTTATTTCATTAATTTTTCTTCCTCCAAAATCAGAAACAGGCAGAAATTCACCCCAAAAGAAAAAAACTGGAAGAAATGACAGCCTGGGGCTTAATCAACACAGACATAATCAAGATGTCTGAACGGGGTGCCCAGGTGGCTCATTCGGTTAAGCGTCTGACTTCAGCTCAGGTCATGATCTCACAGTTCGTGAGTTCGAGCCCCATGTCGGGTTCTGTGCTGACAGCTCAGAGCCTGGAGCCTGCTTCAGATTCTGTCTCTCTCTCTCTGCCCCTCCTCCACTTGCACTCCATGTCTCGCTGTCTCTCAAAAATAAACATTAAAAAAAAAAAAGATGTCTGAACTAGAATTTAGAACCATGCTAATAAGAATACTAGCTGGGGTTGAAAAAAGTATAGACTCCCTTTCTGTGGAGATAAAAGAAATAAAATCTAGTCAGGACGAAATTAAAAGTGCTATTACTGAGATGCAATCTTGAATAGATGCCATGACGGTAAGGATGGGCAAAGCAGAGCAGGGTCAATGATTTAGAAGATAAAATTATGGAAAATAATGAAGCAGAAAAAAGAGGGAAACAAAGGCAAAAGATCATGATACAAGACGTAGAGAACTCAGTGACTTATTAAAAAGGAATGACGTCTGAATCATATGAGTCCCAGAAGATGAAGAGAGAGAAAAAGGGGCAGAAGGTTTATGTGAGCAATGTTTATGTAAGAAAATGTTCCTAATCTGGGGAAGGACACAGATATTAAAATCCAAGAAGCACAGAGAGCTCATTTGGTTCAACAAAAAACGGCCATCACCACGGCATATCATAGTCAAAATCACAAAATTACACAGACAAGAAAAGAATTATGAAAGCAGCAAGGGGGAAAAAAGTCCTTAACTTATAAGGGAAGACAGATCAGGTTCACAGTAGTCCTATCCACAGAAACTTGGCAGGCCAGAAAGGAGCGGCAAGATATATTCAACATACTGAATTGGGAAAATAAGCAGCCAAGAATTCTTTTTCCAGCAAGGAGAAGGAGAGATTCAAAATAGAAGGAGAGATAAAGAGTTTTCCAGACAGAAACTAAAGGAGTTCATAACCACCAAACCAGACCTCCAAAAAACAAAACTCATCTATATGCTGTTTACAAGAGACTCATTTTAGACCTAAAGATACCTGCAGATAAAAGTGAGTGGATGGAGAACCATCTATCATGCTAATGGTCATCAAAAGAAAGCTGGAGTAGCTATGCTTATATCAGACAAACTAGATTTTAAAATGAAGACTGTAACAAAAGATGAAGAAAGGTGTCATATCATAATTAAGGGGTCTACCCACCAAGATGATCTAACAATTGTAAATGTTTATGCCCCCAACGTGAAGCACCCAAATATATAAATCAATTAATCACAAACATAAAGAAACTCATTGATTATAATACCATAATAGTAGGGGACTTCAACACCCCAGTTACAGCAGTTGACAGAGTATCGAAGAAGAAAATCAACGGCTTTGAATGACACACTGGATCAGATGGACTTAACGGATATATTCAGAACATTTCATCCTAAAGCAGCAGAATTCACATTCTTCTCGAGTGCACATGGAACATTCTCCAGAATGGGACTGGGACACAAATCAGCCCTCAACAAGTACAAACAGATTGAGATCATACCATGCATGTTTTCAGACCACAGTGCTATGAAACTCAAAATCAACCACGATAAAAAATTTGGAAAGACCATGAATACTTGGAGATAAAAAAAAATCATACTGAAGAATGAATGGGTTAATCAAGAAATTAAATAGGAAACTAAAAAGTACATGGAAGCCAATGAAAATGAAAACACAACAGCCCAAAACCTCTGGGATGTAGCAAAGGCGGTCGTAAGAGGGAAGTATATAGTAACCCAGGCCTTCCTAAACAAGTAAGAAAGGTCTCAAATACACAACCTAACCTTACACCTAAAAGAGCTGGAAAAAGAACAGCAAATAGAGCCCCAAACCAGCAGACAAAGGGAAATAATAGAAAATTAGAGCAGAAGTCAATGATACATATAAAAACAAAACCAAGCAAAACAAAAAACAGTAGAACAGATCAATGAAACCAGGAGCTGGTTCTTTGAAAGACTTAACAAAATTGATAAACCCCTAGTCAGATTGATTAAAAAGAAAAGAGAAAGGACCCAAATAAATAAAATCACGAATAAAAGTGGAGAGATCACAACCAACACAGCAGAAATACAAACAATAGTAAGAGAATATGATGAACGATTATATGCCAACAAATTGGGCAATCTGGAAGAAATGGACAGATTCCTAGAAACATATAACCTACCAAAACTGAAACAGGAAGAAATAGAAAATTTGAACAGACCCATAACCAGTAAAGAAATTAAATCAGTAATCAAAAACCCTTTGGGGCGCCTGGGTGGCTCAGTTGGTTAAACGTCCGACTTCGGCTCAGGTCATGATCTCACGGTTCGTGAGTTCGAGCCCCGCATCGGGCTCTGTGCTGACAGCTCAGAACCTGGAGCCTGCTTCAAATTCTGTGTCTCCCTCTCTCCCTGCTCCTCCCCTACTCATGCTCTGTCTGTCTGTCCTTCAAAAATAAATAAAAAAACATAAAAAAATTAAAAAAAACACAAAAAACCCTTCAACAAACAAGAGTGGAGGGCCAGATGGCTTCCCAGGGCAATTCTACCACTCTTAAGGAGAGTTAACACCTGTTCTTTTGAAGATGTTTCAGGGGCACCTGGGTGGCTCAGTCGGTTAAGCGTCCGACTTCAGCTCAGGTCACGATCTCACAGTCCGTGAGTTCGAGCCCTGCGTCGGGCTCTGGGCCGATGGCTCAGAGCCTGGAGCCTGCTTCCGATTCTGTGTCTCCCTCTCTCTCTGCCCCTCCCCCGTTCATGCTCTGTCTCTCTCTGTCTCAAAAATAAATAAACGTTAAAAAAAATTTTGAAGATGTTTCAAAAAAAAAAAAAAAAGAAATGGAAGGAAAAGTTCCAAACTCATTCTACAAGGCCAGCATTACCTTGATTCCAGAACCAGACAAAGACTCCACTAAAAACGAGGACCACAGACCAATTTCTCTGATGAACATGGATGCAAAAATCCTCAACAAGATACTAGCCAACCGGATCCAACAATACATTAAGAAAATTATTCACCATGACCCTGTGGGATTTATACCTGGGTTGCAGGGCTGGTTCAATATCCACAAAACAATCAATGTGATACATCACATTAATAAAAGAAAGGATAAGAACCACATGATACTCTCAATAGATGCTGAAAAAGCATTTGACAAAATACAGCATGCTTTCTTGATAAAATCCCTCAAGAAAGTAGGGATAGAAGGATTATACCTCAAGATCATAAAGGCCATATATGAAAGACCCACAGCTAATATCATCCTCAATGGGGAAAAACTGAGAGTTTTCCCCCTAAGGTCAGGAACATGACAAGGATGTCCACTGTCACCACTATTATTCAACATAGTGTTGGAAGTCCTAGCTTCAGCAATCAGACAACACAAAGAAATGGAAGGCATCCAAATCAGCAAGGAGGAAGTCAAACTTTCACTGTTTGCAGAAGACCTGATATTCTATGTGGAAAACCCAAAAGACTCCAGCAAAACACTGCTAGAAGTGATACATGAGCTCAGCAAAGTTTCAGGATATAAAATCAATGTGCAGAAATTGTTTGCATTTCTATACACTAATAATGAAGCCACAGAAAGAGAAATCAAGGAATTGATCCCATTCACAATTGCACCAAAACCCATGAAATACCTAGGAATAAACCTAACCAGAGAGGTGAAAAAGCTATACACTGAAAACTCTAGAAAGCTTGTGAAATAGGGGTAGCTGGGTGGCTTAGTAGGTTAAGGGTCTGAGTTTGGCTCAGGTCATGATCTCATGGTTTGTGAGTTCAGTTGCCACATCAGGCTCTCTGCTCTCAGCACAGAGCCTGCTTTGGATCCTCTGTTTCCCTCTTTCTCTGCCCCTCCCATGCTCATCCTCTCTCAAAAATAAGTGAACGTTAAAAATTAAAAAAAGAAAGTTTATGAAAGAAATTGGAAGAAGACACAAAACAACTGAAAAACATTCCATGCTGATGGATTGGAAAAATATTGTTAAAATGTCAGTAACTACCCAAAGCAATCTACATATTCAGTGCAATCCCTATCAAGATAGCACCAGCATTCTTCACAGAGCTAAATCCTAAAATTTGTACGGAAACTGGAAAGACCCCAAATAGCCAAAGCAATCCTGAAAAAGAAAACCAAGGCTGGAGGCATCACAATCCCGCTCTTCAATCTGTATCACAAAGCTGTAATCATCAAGACAGTATGGTACTGGCACAAGAACAGACACGCAGATCAATAGAACAGAGTAGAGAACCCAGAAATGGACCCAGAAACATATGGCCAACTAATCTTTGACAAAGCAGGAAAGAATATCCAATGGAAAAAGACAGTCTCTTCAGCAAATCGTGTTGAGAAAACTGGATACCAGCATGTAGAATGAACCTGGGCCACTTTCTTACACCATTCACAAAAATAAACTCAAAATGGATCAAAGACCTAAACATAAGTAGGAAGCCATCAAATCAAGGAGAAAGCAGGTGAAACCTCTTTGACCTTGGACACAGCAACTTCTTCCTCAACGTGTCTCTGGAGGCAAGGGAAACAAAAGCAAAATTGAACTACTGGGACCTCATCAAAATAAAAAGCTTCTGCACAGCGAAGGAAACCATCAGCAAAACTAAAAGGCAACTGACAGAATGGGAGAAGTTATTTGCAAATGACCTATCAGATAAAGGGTTAGTATCCAAAATCTATAAAGAAATTATCAAACTCGACACCCAAAAAAGAAATAATCCAGGGAAGAAATGGGCAAAAGACATGAGTAGACACTTCCAAAGAAGACATTTAGATGGCCAACCAACACATGAAAACATGCTCAACATCACTCATCAACAGGGAAATACAAATCAAAACCACAGTGAGATACCACCTCACTGGTATCAGAATGGTGAAAATTAACTTCTCAGGTGACAACAGATACTGGCAAGGATGTGGAGGGAGAGGATCTCTTTTTCACTGCTGGTGGGAATGCAAACTGGTGCGGCGACTCTGGAAAACATATGGAGGTTCCTCAAAAGATTAAAAATAGAACTACCCTATGACCCAGCGATTGCACCTACTACATATTTATCTAAAGGATACAGGAGTGCCGATTCAAAGGAGCACAGGCACCCCGATTTATTATAGCAGCACTATCAACAATAGCCAAAGTATGGAAAGATCCCAAATGTCCATCGACTGATGAATGGATAAAGAAGATACACACACACACACACACACACACACACACACACACACACAATGGAATATTACTTGGAGATCAAAAATACTGAAATCTTGCCATTTGCAACAATGTGGATGGAACTAGAGTGTATTAGGCTAAGCAAAATAAGTCAGAGAAAAACAAATACATGATTTCACTCATGTATGGAATTTAAGATACAAAACAGATTAACATAAAGGAAGGGAAGCAAAAATAAGATAAAAACAGAGGAAGCAAACCATAAGAGACTCGGAATTACAGAGGAGAAACAGGGTTGTTGGGTTGGGGGAAGGCTAAGGGGTGAGGGGCAGTAATGAGGACACTTGTTGGGATGAGCACTAGGTGTTATACATAAGTGATTAATCACTAAATTCTATTCCTGTAATTATCATTACACTATATGTTAACTAATTTGGATTTAAATTTAAAAAAGAGAAAATAGCCTATGTGAAAGAGACCAGACTCACGTGGACACATACTCATATATAAAATGCAGAGTAGACGAATCCATAGAGACATAAACTATATTGTGACCAGGAGACATGGTTTCATGGCTGTTTTGAACTTTATTTAAAAAAAAAAATTTTTTTTAACGTTTATTTATTTTTGAGACAGGGAGAGACAGAGCATGAACGGGGGAGGGTCAGAGAGAGAGGGAGACACAGAATCTGAAACAGGCTCCAGGCTCTGAGCTGTCAGCACAGAGCCCGACGTGGGGCTCGAACTCACAGAGTGCGAGATCATGACCTGAGCCAAAGTCGGCCGCTTAACCGACTGAGCCACCCAGGCGCCCGGCTGTTTTGAACTTTAAATCTGTTTGAAAAAATGGAGCTGTAATTCACATACCATAGCTCACACTTTTTTTAAGATTTATTTTTATTTAGTTTTATTTTATTTATTAAAATTTATTTAAGTGTTTTTCTTTGAGAGAGAGAGTGCTAGGAAGAGGCAGAGAGAGGGAGGGAGAATCCCAAGCAGGCACCATGCCATTGGCAGGGAGCCCAACTGGGAGTACCAGCGGGATTAGGGGTGCAAACCCATGAACCCACAAACGGTGAGATCATGACCTGAGCCCCAACCAAGAGTTAGATGCTTAATGGACTGAGCCACCCATGCTCCCGGGGCTCACACTTTTAAGAGTAAAACTCAGTGCTCTGTTTTTTGTATGGTCACAGAGCTGTGCCACATCAGTGTACCATATGCAGAAGGGAAATAGAGCCTTTTACATTCCACATTCACAGGAACTGACTACAAACTGCGGTGATTTTCCTTGCAGAATATAACGCACGCCTGAGTACTATAACATCTCACACCTGTGGCTGTGTCCTGCTGGGGCCCAGGGGTCCCATGTCCCACGGAGGCTGAGAGCACGGGCATGTTAGGTTGACCTGGGGACAGAGAAGTGGGAGCGGGGCCTTGCGGTGTCAAGAGTCAGGTCAAAACGCTGGGAGACCTTATCTTCTGTTCCGTGACATCACTGGTCATTGAACTGTTCTTAAACATGGGACAGGGGCACCGTCACCTCGCCCGCGTGTCCACCGCAGACACAACCGTCACCAGGCCCTTCTGCTCTGTCTCGTTCCGATCCGGCGCGGGACAAGGGAGGCTCCGCGGAGAAACCGAGTCAGATTCCCAGGACAAAGGAAGAGGCAGGCGGGTCAGCCGGCCGGGAGGGCGTTCGGCCGGAGCCGACCTTAGGGCGGGCGGATCAGACACGTGTGTACCGCCGGCCCGTCACTCAGGGCGTAGGAGGCGGGGCCTGGGGGATCTGCCCAATCTGGCGCCACAGGGGCGGTGCCGGGACCACCCTCCAATCAGAACGTGAAGGGCCTCAGGCTGCCCTATCACAGTGCGGCAGTGCGGTGTCTCGGAGAATTGTCCAATCGAGGTGGTGGGGAGTTATCTTCGGAACAGCATCCAATCAGGTCGCATTGCCTGAAGCAACGCCCAATCCGTGCTTGGGGGCGCATAGCGCGGTGCATTTATATTACCGGGTCCGGAAACACTCCAATCAGGCCCTGGTGGGTGGGGGATGGGGTGATGCCATCCCGCTCGGTGAGTGTGAGCTCTGAGTCGTGGCTGCTGGTGTGCGCTTGTCCCGCGCTCACCCAGTTTTCCGGTCCGCTAGCTCCTCGGTTGGAGGAGGGGCACGTGAGGGCCGCGGAGTCGCCGGGTCGCGGGATCAAGAGGAGGACGCCCGGAGAGCTGCGTGTGCGGCCGCGAGATGGTGAGTGGCCGGTCCCTGGCCCGGGACGCGGAGGGGCTGGTTCCAACCGGCCTGAACCGGTTTGTAGCGACCGCGGACCCCTATTTCCCTGTTCCCCGCGAGTTCTCTCCCGAGTTTCCCCTGTGGGCCTTCGGATGGGATCCCGGCGTTCTCTCCCATCCTCGCGTGTGGGTCTCATAGTCTCTACCCGAATCTCCGCCGTGGACCGCAGTCCTAACCCTAGATCGGCCATGGGCCTCGGGGTGAGGTTCCTTTGTCCTGTCCCCTCTCCTCGTGGGGTCCCGGGGGTCCTGTCCAGAGATCTGTGGGCCGCGGGGTGGGGTTCCGGCGTCCTATCCCCTCTCCTCGTGTGGGTTCCGCAGGTCCTGACCTAAGTCTCTGTCTTTGGCCATGGGGTGGGGTCCCCGTGTCCCGTCACAATCACGGGTTTCCATGTGACCACCCGAGTCCTGGCTGGTGGAAGGAGGCGGGGACCACCACGTGCGGGGGCAGTAAAACCTGGGAATCGGAGTCCGGGAACTCACGATGGACCTGAGAGATAAATCCAGATTTGAGCTTGTCGAGGACACTTTGTTACAAAGGAGTTCCAACAGGGGCCAGGTCCCGTCTCAGAGATCCTCGGATCCTCAGAGATTCAGCCTCTCCAGTGAAACAGAACCGGCCTTGGCTGTTCTGCAAGAGGGGGATGGGCAAGAAGGCCCAGTGTCAGGATCCCACCCCTGCGGTGGAGGAAGGCCTCATTAGCTCAGGTCCCCCGGGCCTCGTTCCTCAGCTCAGTGGATGTTCAGCGTGTGGGCCACCCACAGCCAGGGGCCTGTGGGGAGGACAGTGGCCTGGCTAAAGTTTGGGTAGGAAAGGGGCAGTGGTGGACAGTTGGTCAAACCAGGTTCAAAGGAAAAATCCAAACTGAGTAAGGAGAGACGTGTATTGACAAAAATGATTGCAAAGGTGGGGGAGGGGACTGTTGCACTAGGGGCAGGGGCCCTGCAGGGGGGGAAGGACTGTTGCACTAGGGGCAGAGGCTGTGCAGGGGGCTAGGGAGGCTGTTGCACTAAGGTCAGGTCGGTGGTGGGGGCGGGCTGTTGCATTAGGGGCAAGGGCTGTGCAGGAGGGCGGGGGGCTACATCGACAGGGAGGACACTGTGAGCCTAAGACCAGCGAGTATCTCAAGAGTCGTGTAGAAGGGAGGAGAGGAGGAAAGAAACCAGGCATGAGCAGGTGTGGTGCTGACGTTGGGGTTCCCTGCGGCCAGCCTGTCCCCCTGTCCCCAGGAGGGGCTGTGTGTGGCTCAGGCTAAGATCAAGCCCACATTCAGGGGTCTGGAGGAAGGAGAGAAGCCAAAGCAAAGTGGGACCAGCCAGCATTTTGTGCCCCTTGGTCACGGGGACAAGCAGCTGAGCTGATCACAGATGAGGCACAAAGTGTGGGTGTGGGGGTCTGCGCGTGGCCCTGTCGTGGGTGAACAGGGGGACGTCCTGTGAGTCTTCTGGTCTGATGGGGGAGGGGCCCTCGTGCAGCCTGCTGTTTTCCAGACCCCAACAGGGTGGGGGAGGGAGTGCCTTTCCCTTCCACTGAGGTTTTCCAGGGAGCACAGGGCTCAAGTAGGCGTCTGCATGTCACCTGTCACCTGTGAGCAGGACCTGTCACCCTGTCCAGCTCAGCACGGGTCCTCTGCCAGCCTCTTGTTGAGCAGGTGTAAAATGCCCGAGTTCTTTCTGCCTCTTTTCTTCCCCTTCAGGGGAGAGGGTGGTAAATGTGTCAGGTCGTTCCTGTTCCTGTCCCTGCTGACTCGGGTTACTCTGGCCTTTATCCAGAGAGCGTCCCCTGGGGAAAAGTGTCTCCGGACAGAACTGTCCTTCTCCATGAGGGTTGGGGGGGATCTGCAGGGGGCTCCACACCTTCATGCCAGGTGGGTGGAGTCATGGATCAGAGGATTCATCCAAATGCTGGTGATGGTTCCACGCAGGGTCCAGAGCTGGAAAACTGTGATCCTGACCCACTTCTGGTTAATTGATGGTGGTCTGAGATACACAGAAATTCCTTGAACTGGGTTGTGTTCAGTTGTGACTTACGATTTGCTATCATGAGGCTAAAGTTAACAAGCACCTGTTCTCTGAAATGGATCAACAGTTTCCATTTATTTAAAACCAGAGAGTGCCCTAGAACTTCCTTTCTTTCTTTCATCTCAAGCACACGTAGAAGCAGTGATTCTGCACGTTTTCCTTCCCATGCTGGGAGGGGGTCTTTGTGTCATTCGGATGACCCAGGGTGCTCGAAGCTCAAAGCAAAGACCCAGGTCTCAAGTTCCTGCTTGTCTTGTGGCTTCATGTCTCTAAGTGTAAATGCATCGCCATTTTTACATGATGGGGAAAATTGCATATTGTAGATTGAGGGTAAGTTGAAATTTACTAAGTGATGGGGATGCGGCGTGTGAGTCAGCCATCAGTGCAGTGGGAGTTACCCGCTTTATGTTGTCCGGCTCGAGGGCGCGACTCGTATCTCCTGGAAGTCACACATGGGTTTATCTGATTCCCCCGGGGCTGAGCGTTTCTCACATGTGGGTTCCCTCTTCTGTGGAAACGTTTCCAGCGTGTTGTCACCTGTAACTCACGTGTCTGCTTCCTGATGTTCTGTTTCCTTCCCAGCCTATGGACATTTGTCTGTTTCATTTCTACGTGTTGTGTTTTGTCCAGGTCAGGGTGTGTCATTTCTCTGTGCTGCCTGCGTGGATGGACCTGTCACATTTCCCTTTTTTTTAAGGTTATTTATGTATTTTGAGAATGAAAGAGCATGAGGGAAGGAGGGGCAGGGAGAGAGGGAATCCCAAGCGGGCCTAGCACAGAGCCCGACGCCGGGCCCGATCTCCTCAACCCTGAGATCATGATCTGAGCTGAAATCTTGAGTCGGACGCTTAACAGGCTGGGCCACCGAGGCACCCCCTGCACATTTTCAGTGGACTTGAACTTCCTCATCTCTTCCTGTGCAGACAACCTTCTTTTGTTCTGTGAGAAAACTCCTTCACTCAGGTCATAATCACACGTGCTGGAACTTTCTGTGTGTTCCACTTGTTCCCATGACGGTTAAATCCACAGGTCTTGGTTACTGTCCATGAAGTGGACAAGGGAAAGGATTCCTTTTTTTTTTTTTTTTTTTTTAATGTTTGTTTAATTTTTTTTTTTTTTTGAGACAGAGAGAGACAGAGCATGAACGGGGGATGGGCAGAGAGAGAGGGAGACACAGAATCGGGAACAGGCTCCAGGCTCCGAGCCATCAGCCCAGAGCCTGACGCGGGGCTCGAACTCACGGACCGTGAGATCGTGACCTGGCTGAAGTCGGACGCTTAACCGACTGCGCCACCCAGGCGCCCCTGTTTAATTTTTTGAGAGAGAGACAGAGAGTGTGTGAGCAAGGGAGGGGCAGAGAGAGGGAGACACAGAATCCGAAGCAGGCTCCAGGCTCTGAGCCGTCAGCACAGAGCCCGACGTGGGGCTCAAACCCACGAATTGCTAGATCATGACCTGAGCCGAAATCGGAGGCTTAGCTGACTGAGCCACCCAGGCTCCCTAGGATTCCTTTTACCCCTTAGATAACCAGCCTTCCCTGGCCCCATGTGTCCAAGTGTCCCCATCTCTGCTGATGCCACTTGCTAAAGTCAGGGGCGCCTGTCTGTGCATTTCTTTGTCGATCAGGGTGTTTATCCGTCTGTCTGTTGCTGCCACGTGTTCTGGTTACTGGTAACTTGTAAATTGAAACTGTCAGTTACTTTACCCCCAAAACTGAGGCTGTTCCGGAACAGCAGAGATTTAGTTCTGGACGTGTAAGATACCACAGGACCACAGGCAGTTACTAGAACAGAGGAGAGGGACGCTCTCCTAGAGAGGCCAGGAGGGGCCGGGATGGAAACACGGGATGTGGAAGAACCTAGGGCTGGAAGCACAGTGGCTCCTCCCTGGCAGGGTGGGGGTGGGGAGGTGGCGTCCCAGCTGAGGCAGGATGGGCCTGCAGGGTGCTGGGCTTGCGGCTGGGGCCCCCGGTGAGGACGGGGCAGGACGCGAGGGCGCCCCCTGCCGGCCCCCCACTCCGTCCCTAAGGAGCTTTCCGTGTGCGAATTTCTACATTTCCTCTGTTTAACCTCAGTGTTTCCTGAGAAGCATCTGGGAGTGAGAGGCGGGTTTGCTGTATTTAGTGGATTTGTCCCTCAGCGCCAGGAAGGACGTCTCCCGCTTGGCGTGGCTTGTGTTGGAGGGAACGAGCAGAGCAGCGGAAACCAGTCGAGGCCACAGCTGAGTAACAGGGACGGTTCGGAGGGAGATGCCGTCAGACACTTGTCGTCTAGGCCGTGTTCACCAGCAGTGTCCGCCTTGCAGAGCGTGTACTTGTATGAATCACACGGGTCACTGGCAATAAAATATGGAAGAAAAGTAGCATAACTCTATGGTTTGTCCTAATCTGGGACCCCGGGTCTGAAGGCAGCCCACTGAACTGTTTATTGGCACTTGTTCCAACCCCGGGGAGAAAGTTCTCCCTGTGGAGGCAGACCCGGAGTCCTGTTGGCCTCCCAGAAGTATTGTTCTTGGGGTGTCTGGGTGGCTCAGTTGGTTGATGATGGTACTCTTGATTTCGGGGCAGGTCATGTTCTCATGGTTCATGGGTTCAAGCCCCCGGTTGGGCTCTGTGCTGACAGTGCAGAGCCTGCTTGGGATTCTCTCTCTCTCCCTCTCTCTGCCCCTCCCCTGCTCCTGGTCGCTCTCTTTCTCTCTCTCTCTCAAAAAACAAACAAACAAACAAAAAAACAAACAAAAGCAAAACAGAAGTCAGTTATTTTTCCAGGAACAAGTGGGTGTCTCTGGGTATAGCAGAGAATTACAATTTGGGACAGGTTAGCCTCAGGAAAACCACAGGCAAGTCTGAAGAAGAAAGGGAGGAACAAAGGGAGGAACGCTCTTTTCTAGAAGAGAAGGGGGCGTTGGGAGGGGCTGTGCCAAGCTAGAAGTCCATTGGAGCAAACTGGGAGAATCCAGGTGTAGCGGCTTTTCCTTGGCTGGACTGTGGTCGTCTCTCATTGGCTGACATGTGACTCTCTCACTGGCTGAGCCCTGGCTCGCTCTCATTGGCTGAGCCGTGGTTGTCTCTCATTGGCTGGGTTGTGACTGTCTCTCATTGGCTGGGCTGTTGCCACCCGAGGAAATAGTCTTTCTTCCTCCTGCATGAGCAGTGATGCATTATGGGTGTGCGGGTGCGTCTCTCCGTGTTGTGTCTGCCCTTGGCCCTGAGCGGCGGGTTGGGGAGCTTCCCCTGTGGACTCCTGACTCCACTTCAGTCGTGTCGCCTTTACTCAGCCTGGAAGAGGCGCCCGGCTTCTGGGTGGTTTTCATCGCTGGCGATCGGGAGTCGTGCCGCGGAGAGCAGAGCGCGTGCGCACGCGTGTGTGTGATGGCGCTCGTCCTCCCGGGTCTGGGGCAGGTGGATACGAGGAGCGGACCTGCCGTGTTGGGTGGGAACTCCACGTTGCTCGTGTTGGGGGTCCACCAGACTCTTCCAAGGCGGCCGCCCCCTCTTACATCCGCAGCAGGATGAATGAAGGAGAATGCGCCCTGCTCACGTCCTCGCCAGCGCTTCCCGGGGCGTCTTTATAGCCAGAGTGGTGGGTGCGAAGGGGCCTCAGCTGGTAGTTCGAGGCGCGTGTCCCGCGTGACGAATGTCTAGCATCTTTTCATCGACCCACTGGCCATTTGCATATGTTCTTTGGAGAAGTGTCTGGGTGCGCAAATGTTAGGTGTGGACTTTTCCCCACCGCCCCTTTTCCGGGATGAGGAAGTTCCTTTCTGTTCCTAGTTGGCTGAGTATTTTTGTCAAGAGAGGGTGGTGGGTTCAAGGAGATACCTCTTCTGTGTGTAAGTGATCATGGGGTTTTTGTTTCTCTTCTGTTCTTGAAGTTTATGACTGCTATTTTGGTTGCTGAACCAACCATTTTATTCCCAGATAAATCCCGCTTGGTCACGTTGTAGAATCCATTTTATATATGACTGGTTTTGGTATCACCATAAACTGGCCTCGTAGAGTAGGTTGGAAGTGTCTGTGCACAATTAAATTTTGTGGATAGATTCCAGATGATGGTGACATTGAGCATCATTTCATGTGCTTTTTGGCCATTGTGTATCTTCCTGGGGAAATGTGTACTCGCGTTCTTTGTCCATTGTTTAGTTGTATTATTTGTCTTTTTTATTGTTGTTACATGAGTTTTTAAAAACCTGTTTAGATCACAAACCTCGTATCAGCTGTGTGACTAGCAAACTCACATTGTAGCCCCAGACGAGGGGGTGTTGCCTTTGTCGTAACTGATGTAGCTGGGTTCTGTGTCCTTAGATTTTGGGGACGTGTCTTTTGTTTTGCAACTTCTGATTATTTTTATCATAGTTGTCTGCTCTTTATTTCAATGATGCAGTGTCCTCTGATTTTGCTCAAAAGATATTATGTGGTTTTATTTTTTCCCCTCTCTGTTAAAGTCACCTCTTGCTCTTTTAGGATCAATCTCTCGGGGAACTTTTCTTTCTGGTGCCCTTTTGCTTGAATTCTGGGTACTGGGTTATATGTTTCAGAGGCCCTGCTGACTTCTGAGTTTCTTCAGGAACCAGAACTTGTCTTACACACCAGGTGTGCCAGGCGCCCGGGCCCTGGCCTGTGTCCGTGCCCAGAGTCCAACTAATCCGGGGAAAGGGTCGTGTCTGCCTGTCGGAAGAGAGGGGACTCCGCCAGGCTTCTTGACCTTGTTCCTTCCAGGGTGAGAGCTGCTCCCATCAAGCAGCCCTGGAATCTGAGTGTCCACAGCATCCTGACATTCTGGTCCCAGTTCTTGGAGCTGACGAGGCATAATCGTCTTAGAGCAAGCCAAGCGTGTGTCCTCCGATTTGTGTGCTGTCTGAGTGCATATCTCACTTTTCAGTCTGTACAGAACTGGTCTGCTCAGGTGTGTCCCAGTAGAAATAACCCAGTAAATTGGGTGTGTGCAAGTCTATGGCAGCTCTTGTCATCGCCCTCTGCTTCAAGTCCCAGCCCTTCCCGTCACTGTGCGCAGTGCAGTGGGTCTGCCTGGGTGTTGTCACTTCCTACTCACGTGTGACTCACGGTCCTAGGAATGGAGTGCAGCTCCCCGCCTGTCACCCTTTATCCTCCCGCACACGTAGGTGATGATGGAGCTTTGCTGCAACAGAGTGTGTGGTATGTTTCAGGACTCTGTGGTCTTTGTGGATGTGGCTGTGAACTTCACCCCGGAAGAGTGGGCTTTGCTGGATAGCAGTCAGAGGAACCTCTACAGAGATGTGATGCTGGAGACCTGCAAGAACCTGGCCTCCGTGGGTAAGCATGGCTCCATCCCTTCCCTCATCTTGGCGCAACAAATGTTTCTTACAACTGTCCTATCCTACCGGGGCCGAGGAATGGGAGTACGTTGGAGGAGAGGTAGACATGGTCCGAGCCTTCATGGAACCTCCGTAGAGTCACAGAGCTTTTCCATGAGCAAAGTCTTATGTGTTAACTTGCTCTATTCATCTGGATTAAGGTCTGAGACTCCCTAATTTAATAAATGTGAATGCGGTCTCTGGTGAGTGCTGTTTTGTGGTTTTTACTCCTGTGGAAGTTACACGGCGAATACACATTGGACACCTTAATATTGCTGCACTTAAATCCTCACTTAACGAGGAGGGAAGGCGGCAGAGTAGGGGATCCTGAGCTCACCGCGTTCCCCGGACGCTCTGAGGCAATAGGAACGTGTACTCCCACTAACTCTGCGATGCCTCGAAAACTGGCGGAACAGGTCTTTCGAAGCTAACATGAAGGCTACATGGAAAAGGGTAGGCAGGGGGGAGATGTGGTTGGAAACCAAACCCCCCAGTGTGGCTGTCCACAAGTGGACGGGACATCCCAGTTACCGAGAAGCTGGGGAATCAGTCCCCACACCATGCACCCCTGGCCCGGGGGACTACAGTGGAAAGACCAGGACCCATAACACCTGCCTTTGAAAATCAATGAGCCTTAAGTTTTGGGGGTGAAACCTCACAAGGGCTTCACTCTAGGCTCTATCGTTTGGCAGAAGGTCCAGCATAGGGGCAGCCTTTTGAAAATCACCTTAGTTGTATGTGATAGAGATTTATTGATTAATTTTAGGACACGCACTGGAGGCTCAGGGAACTTCCTCCAGGAACAGACGTGTAGGCAGGTGTCATTTCCCTTGCCCCCCTTCACCCTAGATGGTCAGGTGCTTGTGGGAGCCAGTTCTGATGCTCTGCATCTATGCTGCCAACACCAGTTGCCACACGACAGCATCCCCCCCAGAGGACCCCCACCGCCCCCAGGATACAAAATCAATGTACAGAAATCTGTCACATTCCTATAGACTAATAATGAAGGGGCAGAAAGTCAAATTAATGAAGAATCCCTTCTTACAATTGCACCAAAACCAATACAATATCTAGGAATAAGCTCAACCAAAGAGGTGAAAGAGCTGTATTCCCAAGACGGTAAAACACCAATGAAGGAATTTCAAGACAACACAAAGAAATGGAAAGACTGTAGTGCCCCAAGCAATGTAGAGATTTAATGCAATCCCTGTCAAAATTCCAACAGCATTTTTCACACAGGTAGCCCCGAAATGCTAAAATTTGTATGGAACTACAAAAGACTTCAAAAGCCAAAGCAATCTTGAGAAAGGAATGCGAAACTGGGGGTATTCCAATCCCAAATTTTGAGTTCTGTTACAAAATGGTAGTAATTAAAACAGGATGTACTGGTACAAAAATAGAAACAGAGATCAGTTGAGCGGAACGGAAAACCTAGAAATAAGCTCACAATTATATGGTCGATTAACCTTTTTTTTTTTTTTTAAGTTTATTTATCTTGAGAGAGCTCGAGAGTGAGTGCAGGGGAGGGGCAGAGAGAGAGGGAGAGATAGATCCCAAGCAGGGTCTGCACTGTCAGCAAGGAGCCTGATGCAGGGGTTGAACTCACCAACTATGAGGTCATGACCTGAGCCAAAATCAAGAATCAGATGCTTAACTGACTAAGCCACTCTGGCACCTCGTCAATTAATCTTTGACAAAGGAGGAAAGAACATACAGTGGGAAAAGTATAGTCTCTTCGACAAATGGCACTGGGAAAACCGGACAGCCACATGCAGAATGAAACCAGGCCACATTCTTCACCACACACAAAAATAAACTCAAAGTGGATTAACGACCTAAATTTGAAACCTGAAACCATAAAACTTCCTGAAGGGAGTGTAGGCAGTTCTCTCAGACATTGGCTATGGCAACATTTTTCTAGATCTGCCTCCTGAGGCCAAGAAAATAAAAGCAAAAATAAACTATTGCAACGGCATCCAAATAGAAAGCTTCTGCACTGTGAAGGCAACAAGCAACAAAAGTAAAAGGCAGTCTCCGGAATGGGAGATCATACATCCTATAATGGGTTAGTATCCAAAATATATAAAGAACTGAAACAATGCAATACCCCACAAGAAGCAATCTAATAAAAAATGGTCAGGATGGCTCAGGTTGTTGGGCGTCTGACTCTTGATTTTGGCTCAGGTCATGGTCTCACGGTTTGTGGGATCGATTCCCACCTTGGGCCCTGTGCTGATAGCAAGGAGCCTGTTTGGGATTCTCCTCTCTCTGCTCCTCCCCCATTCATGCTGTCTTATTCTCTGTCTCTCAAGATAAATACATATTTTTAAATACATATATACATATTTTTTAAAATAAGGTTTTTTTAAATTTTTTTTTAACGTTTATTTATTTTTGAAACAGAGAGACAGAGCATGAACGGGGGAGGGGCAGAGAGAGAGGGAGACACAGAACCGGAAGTAGGCTCCAGGCTCCGAGCCATCAGCCCAGAGCCCGATGCGGGGCTCAAACTCACGGACCGTGAGATCGTGACCTGAGCTGAAGTTGGACGCTTAACTGACTGAGCCACCCAGGCGCCCCATAAAAATAAGTTTTTTGATTTAAAAAAATTTTTTTAATAAAATTTTTAATTTTTAATATTTTAATTTTTTAAAACTTACTTAAATTTATTTTTAAACTTTTTATTTTTAAATAAAAATGTTTATTTTTGTGAGAGAGAGAGAGCGTGAGCGGGGAGGGGCAGAGAGAAAAGGAGACAGAATCTGAAGCAGGCTCCAGGCTCCGCGCTGTCAGTACAGAGCCCAATGTGGGGCTCGAACTCACCAACTGTGAGCTCACGACCTGAGCTGAAGTCGGAAGCTTAACCGACTGAGCAACTCAGGTGCCCCTATTTTTTTTTTTATGTTTATTTATTTTTGAGAGAGAGAGAGAGAGAGAGACAGTGCATGAGTGTCAGATGGGCAAAGAGAGAGAGGGAATCTGCAAGAGTCTCCAGCCTCCAAGCTGTCAACACAGAGCCCAATACAGGGCTCGAACCCACAGACCATGACATCATGACCTGAGCCAAAGTGGGAGCTCAACCAACTGAGCCACCCAGGTGCCCCAATAAATAAACAATTTTTTAAAATGGGTAGAAGACACAAAGAGACACTTCTTCAAAGAAGACATCCAGATGACCAACAGGCACGTGAAAGGGACTCGGCATCACTCATCAGGGAAATGCAAATCAAAACTATAAAGACATATCCCCTAACACCTGTCAGCATGTCTGAAAGAGAAAACACGAAAACAAGTGTTGGTGAGGATGTGGGGGGAAAGGAACCCTCGTGCAGTGTTGGTGGGAATGCAAACTGGTGCAGCCATTGTGGAAAACTGCGTGGAGATTCCTCAAAGAATTAAAAATAGAGCTGCCCTATGATCCAGGAATCGCGCTTCTGGATATTTACCCCCAACACACACACACACACACACACACACAAAACACTAATTCAGAGGGATACACGCACCCCTGTGTTTATTGTGGCATTGTCTACAATTGCCAGACTATGGAAGCAGCCCAAGTGTCCATCACTAGATGAATGGATAGAGAGGCAGTGGTGCATATACAAATGGAGTATTACCCAGCCATAAAAAAGAATGAAATCTTGCCATTTGCAACAACATGGATGGCACTAGACAGATTACACTAAATGAAATAAGTCAGAAAAAGACAAATACCAAATGATCTCACTTCCATGTGGAGTCCATGAAACAAAAGCAAACGAGCAAAGGGAAAAAATGAAGGTGAGACAAACCAAGAAACAGATTCTTAACTATAGAGAACAAACTGGTGGTTACAAGAGGGGAGGTGGGTGGGGGGCATGGGGGGTGTAGGGGATGGGGATTAAAGAGTACCCTTATGATGGAAAAAAAAGAAATTGAAGATGATACAAAAAGTTGAAAGATACAGTATTCTCATGGATTGGAAGGATTAATATTGTTAAAGTCCGTACTACAAAAAGCACCCTACAAATTTAGTGTACCTACCAACCTACCAATAAATAGTATTTTTTCAAAGAACTAGAGCAAAATATCCTAAAATTTGTATGGAACCCGAAAAGCCCCCAAATAGCCAGAACAGTTTTAGGAAAGTGTAACAAAGCTGATGATATGATAATCCCAGATTTGAAAATATACTGCAAAACTGTAGTAATCAAAACAGTATGGTATGGCACAAAAACAGACATAGATGAAGGGAACAGGATAGAGATCCCAAAAAGAAAGCCATGCTTATATCGTCCAAATATCTACAACAAAGCAGGTCAGAATATACGACGTGGAAAAGACTGTGTTCAGTAAATGGTGTTGGGGAAAACTGGACAGCGACCTCCAAAAGAATGAAACGGTGCAGAGAAAGGGGAACCCTCCTGCACTGTTGGTGGGAATGCAAAGTGGTGCGGCCACTCTGGAAAAAAGTATGGAGGTTGCTCAAAACAGTAAAGATGGAACTACCCTACAACCCAGCGACTGCACTACTAGGTATTTACGCAAAGGATTCAGAAATACAGATCTGAAGGGGTACACGCACCCTGATGTTTATAGCAGCATTATTTATCATAACCAAGCTATGGAAGCAGCCCAGATGTCCATCGACCGATGAATGGATAAATAAGATGTGGTTTATATACACAACGGAAGATCACTCAGCCACCAAAGATGATGATGAAATCTTGTCATTTGCAGCTACATGGATGGAACTAGAGTGTATTAAGCTAAGCGAGATAAGTCAGACAGAGGAAGACAAATACCATATGATATGAGTCATATGTGGAATTTAAGAAACAAAACAGATGAACATATGGGAAGGGGGAAACAAACAATAAGAGACTCTTAACGATAGAGAACAAGCCGAGGGTTGATGGAGGGAGGTGGGCGGGGGGATGGGCTAGATGGGTGATGGGATAACACCAGGTGTTGTATATAAGTGATAAATGATGGCTTCCACTCCTGAAACCAATATAATGCATATTTACTAACAAATTTAAGTGAAAACTTGAAGGGGCGCCTGGGTGGCTCAGTCAGTTCAGCATCCGACTCTTGGTTTCAGTTTGTGATTTCACAGTTCGTGAGTTCAAGCCTCGAGCTGGTATTCTCTGTCCCTCTCTTTCTGGCCCGCCCCCACTCATACTCGCTCACTCTCAAAATAAATAAACTAAAACAACAAAACGGGGCCACTTTCTTACAGCTTACACAAAAGTAAACGATATGGATCAAATACCTAAACATAAGACTTGAAAGTATATACCTCTTGAAAGAAAACAGAGACAGTAAACTGTAAGGACATTAGCCTTAGTGATATTTTTGTGGACTTGTCCCTCAGGGAAGGGTAAAAAAAAAACAACAAAAAACAAAAAAAAACCCACACGAAACAATTGGGACTATATCAAACTGAAAAGCTTTTGCAGTGAGGCAACTATCAACATGATGAAAAGGCAACCCTTTGTTTATGGGAAGGGGAGAAGATATTTGCAAATGATATTTCCAATAAAAGGCCTGTATCTAAAACATAAATAATTCCTACAACTCAACACCAAAAAAAATTTGATTATTAAATGGGCAGAGGAACTCAACAACAGACATTTTCCTGAAGAAGGTGTTGAGATGGCCAATAGACATTCAAAAAGCTGTTCAGTATCACTAATCCTCAGGGAAATGCAAATCAAAACCACAATGCGATATCATCTCAGAGAAGACAGATTGGTTAGTATCAAAAAGACAGGAAATAGCAAGTATTGGTGAGGGTGTGGAGACCAGGAAACCCGTCGTTGTTGGTGTGAAGGTAAACTTGTGCAGCCATGTTGGAAAACCATATGGAGCTTCCACAAAAAACTAAACCACAAGTACCACATGGTCCGTAATTCCACTTCTGGGTAGTTGACCATAGGGGAAAAAAACTAACACGCAAAGATATGTGCGCCCCCACGTTCACTGTGGCACTAGTTATGGTATTTAAGATGTGGAAGCAACCCAGGAGTCCGTCGACAGATGAACGGATGGGGAAGATGTCATACATACAAGGGGCATCGCTCAGCCATATAAAGTGGATGAAGTCTTGCCATTTATGACCACATGGATGGACTACAGGGTGTCATTCCAAGTAAATAAGACGGAAAGACAAACACCGTGTTGTGACTTCACACGTGGGATCTAAACAACAAAATGGAGGCACAGACAACAAAAAGTAGAAACAGGTGTAAAAACAGGAGATCAACATGGTGTTTGCGAGGTTGGAAGGGGCTGGAGGGACGGGTGAATGGATGAAGGGGATTGAGAAGTACAGAGTTGAGCTTATTAAATAAAGAAGTCTTGGGAGTGAAGAGTGCCACACAGGGAATACGGGCAGTAATATTGTAGTTTGTATAGTGCCTAGTGGTAATTTCACTTATCGTGGTGAGCATTTTGTAATGTATAGAACTGTCCTATTACTATGTTGTACCCCTGACACTAATATTATAGGTCAATATGGTTCCCTCTCCACCCCCCAAAAAAGCCCAGGGGCTCCTGGCTGGCTCAGTCAGAAGAGCATGTGATTCTTGATGTCAGGGTCATGAGTTTGAGCCCCACGTGGGGTGTACAGGTTAGTAAACAAAAAAACAAAAAAAAAAAAAGCCCTCACTTACCCATCATCAATGACCCTGAAGACGAAAGTCAGGCCCATCTTCCAGATTGCTTGTTGTCCTTCAAATCCTCCCTCCTGCTGAGCTCTTCTCAGGGGCAGGACAGCAGCCACACACACACCATCTAATCTCCTAGCGGCAGCTGGGGCAGTGCAGGCAGCCTCCTCCGAGGGCCTATGTGCCTTCAGAACAGGCCAACCCTCGGTTGGACCAGGTTCTGGAGAAGGGATTGGCGTTTGGACACATCCATTAGAAACATGACTCGGGGGCGCCTGGGTGGCTCAGTCTGTTAAGCATCTGACTCTCGGTTTTGACCCAGGCCGTGATCTCATGGATTGTGGGATTGAATGCTGTGTCGGGCTCCAGGCTGACAGTGCAGAGCCTGCTCGGGATTCTCTCTGTCCCTCTCTCTCTGCCGCTCACCTGCTCGTGCTCTCCCTCTCTCTAAAAATAACTAAACTTCATAAAAAGAAAGAAACATGACGCAGTCTGTTTGAGAAGGGTGGTGTTTGTCACTTACCTGGCTTCCCTGTTGGACTTTTCATCCATCCTTATGCACATGGTGAGCCTTTCTGTAGTTTTGTTACAGAGGTAGTGTGTCGATGTGTGTATCTTGCCCAGTTCCTTCCTATTTTGCTTTTCTAAAAAATACTGATCTCTGCATTAGTCTCCATCTATATTGAAGTATTTCTGAGTGAACAAGTTGCCATTTGATAGTTTTCCTATCATTCCCAAAGTCCCAGATTACCAAGGTCCTCAGAATTTTTCCTTGGTCACCTGACCTTTCTTCCTGATGAACTTCATTTACATTTGAGATCAGTATATGAATGGAAGTCTACATTCGGTCTGTTTTCTTTCTTTTATCCACTAATTCTTTTCCAGCAAACTAAATTTTGCTACCAAATGTTGCAGATTATTGCATTCGAGTTAATACCAGTGGATCAAGTCCTCAGTGGGATGTTTTGGAGGATGAACCATCTCATGAAGAAAAAATAGTAAGATTTGCAAGAAATGATTCCTGGTCTGTTTTTGGAGAAAACCAGACATTTCGTAGCAGAGGAGATTACACGCAAACCCAGGAAAGGCGTTTGAGGTGAGTGACACTTGCAGGGAGGAGGGGGGGACGTTGGCAGATTGTGAGACGAACTTGAAATTAAAGAACAGCTGAAAACCTAACGCAACAATTGTGTAATTGATGGGGAAAATGCATTCTACGTATTGATCGTCTGAAACCCCATTCAGTTGGAAACCACGGTCAGGGAAAACTCTACGTAAGAAGCCCTGAATGTTACGACTCTATTTGAGTCCTCAGCCAGACCAGTAAGCTTGTACCACTTTGTAAGCATGGAGACAGTGCCACAAACGTACCCGTTCATTGACAGTGGCCACTGTGCAGTCCCAACACTGATTAGCAAACGTCAATAATAGATCATTAGTGAATAAAGAGACCGCTTCTCATCACTAGTCCCTAACCGTGTGCCTTCCCGTTTTGAACAGAAGTCCTTTCGTGGAGAGTGTCTGTGAACGTATCGAAGGAGATCAACGTGGAGGCACCCTGAACCCGATTACAAGTCTTACCGCGCACCAGGGGTATCCCATCGGAGGCAAACCCTGTCAATGCGCTAAGTGTAGAGAAGCCCTCACAGGTGGTTTTTTCCTAGGGAATCTGCGAAGATTTCACCCAGGACTCAAACCTAGTCCCTGTGAGGAATGTGGGCTGGCCTGTAGCTGTGTCGCGAGCCTCAGCACTCAGGTGGACGCAGGCCTCGTAGAGAAACCCTATGAAGGTCAGGACGCCGGGAGAGCATCGGAGACGTACGCGAAGAGTCTCAGTAGTAAAATATCTCTAGAGTGCAAGAAATGTGGAAAAGCTTTCATTTGCACGTCTTCCTTTCAGGGTCACGTGCGAGGTTCCTGTGGACAGAGTGTCCATGCGTGTGGCGTGTGTGGGAGTGCCTTTATGTTTCACTCCCGTCTTACGTGTCACGTGAGAACTCACGCCGGGGAGAGGCCCAGTGATTGCATAGACTATGGGAAGGTTTACAGCTGCCTCTCTTACGCTCAAGGTCACTCCAGTAATCAACCTGGGGAAAGAGTTTTTCAGTGTGGGCTCTGTGGGAAAGCCTTCACTCGTCGGACCTACCTTCAAAGTCACGTGAGAACGCATACTGGGGGAAAACCCTATAAATGTCAGGAGTGTGGAAAAGCCTTCACTCGTCGGGCCTACCTTCAAAGTCATCTGAGAAAGCACAGTGGAGTGAAGTCTTTCAAGTGCCAGCAGTGTGGAAAAGCCTTCTATTCGTCCTCGTACCTTCAGATACATGCACGGATACATACTGGGGAGAGACCCTGCGTGTGTCAGCATTGTGGGAAAACGTTCAGATACCCCGCAAACCTGCGAGCTCACGTGAGGACACACACCGGGGAGAGGCCCTACGAATGTAAGGAGTGTGGAAAAACCTTCAGTCGTGTCTCCTCCTTTCGAAGGCACGGGAAAACCCACAGTTGAGTCAAACATCTGAGAGTACGGAGTGTCGTTCCTAATCCGTTCTATCGTTCTTCATTCCTTCGATACGGAACAACGCACGCTGGGGAGAGACGCTTGCGAGTAGTGTGGGAAAGCTTTCAGGCAGCTCCAGCATTTGCAAAGTCATTTGAGATACAGTTGCGTGAAACCCTAGGAGAGTAAAGAGTGTGGGAAAGCGTAGCGGGCTTACTCCTTCCTTGGAGGACGCACAGTGGGGAGAGACCCTTGGAAGGTCGGCACTGTGGGAAGACGTTCAGGCGTCACGGCTCCCGTCCAGAACACGTGAGGCTGCACAGTGGACGGTGAGCCGGTGAATCTAAGGACTCTGGTGGGGCCTTCCAGTGCCCCGTAGACCTGTGGGAGCGTGTGACGACTCACACCGGGCACTGTGGGAGAGCCCCCAGTCGTCCCTCCTCCCACCGAGGACACGTGTGAAGGAAAACACGGCGAAGTGTAGCCTGAGAACGTAGGAACCGTGGAAAAGCCTTCGGGCATCCCAGGGACCTGTGAGCACGCACACACTGGGGAGGAGCCCTGAGCACAGCACCTGTGGCAAAGCCTGCATTCTCCCCTAATGGTCATATTTAAAACATGAGCAAACACCACGGAGAGAAATCTTCTCAATGGGAAAAGTGTCGGAAAAGCTTGGAAGGATCGTAGGTCACGTATTTTGTCCATGGCAGGTCGGGCCGCCCCGGCATCTTCTAATTGTTGTAAATATGGATTTGTCTTTGCAAATGCCTCTTCCTTACAGGGATCCCAAGTGCGTTAATTCCAGCGCATGCCTAAGAAGCATCCCACTGTGTCCTTCTCACCTGTAGGGCGCTATTCTGTTATCTCAGATCCGAAAACCGCATACAGTTATGGCGAACGTGTCTCCACGACGATGTCTTCTGGACCCGGGGCCGATCAGTGGTCTGTACGTGTATCTCGTCCTCTGGTGCAGAGACTAGAATTCCCCGACTCCGCCCTGCCCCTCCTTGCGGTCTTTATTATTGAAAGTTGTGTCTCCACGTGTGCTGTTGCTGCCGTGTGCCCACCTGTGTTCCCCATGACGTTAGTAAACGCGCAAGGATACTGGAGGAGGACAGTCTCCTCTGATCGTGTTCATGGTTTGACCTCCGCTCATCGCCCTTGAGCTCGGTTGTTCATCAGTCATGACCCACTGAGTTACGAAGAGAAACTTTGTTGGGGGTGCCTGGGTGGCTCAGTGGGTTAAGCGCCCCACTCTTGATTTCGGCTCTCAGGTCATGAGCTTGCGGTTCGTGGGATTGAGCCCCGTGTCAGGCTCTGTGCTGACAGCTCTCTCTCTCTCTCTCTCTCTCTCTCTCAAAGTAAATACATAAACTTAAAAAAAAAAAAAAAAGAAGAGAAACCTTGTGGCTTGAAGTGGAAAGTTAGTGTCCAGCTGGTTCTGCTGGGTTTCGTTGTGAGCTTTGTGAGGCGGGAGGCCGTACGTCCCAGAGTCCTCCTCTGTGTGGCTCTGAGAGGAAGGCCCAGAGAAGAGAAGCTGTGTGGGGCTTGGAGAGCTGCAGTGAGGAACCGTGATTCTCCATCCTTCCGTGCCGCCAGGGGACAGACGCGTGGGGACCCAGGTGGGCCCGAGTCACGGCGTGTTGTCCTGGCTTCTGGTCTGCCGTCTGGAACAGCCCCCCTGTAAGAAAAGTTTGACATTAGTTCTTGTTAGCATGTTCCAGAGACTTCCACGAGCTGTCCCGTGACAGACCGTCTTGGCTTCCCAGTCCCCACGGATCCTTACGTTGCCCTGTGACTCTTTGTGTCCGTGAGGCCGTCTCTTGAGGCTGTCGTGCTTAGCGAGCTCTCTTATCCTGTGACCCCTTCATCTCCATACTTTTCTTAAAAATGTTAATTTTACTTTTTTTTTGAGAGAGAGAGAGAGTGAGTGGTGGAGGGGCAGAGACAGGGAGACAGAACCCCAAGGGGGCTCCTCACTGTCAGCACAGAGCCCGACTTCAGGGCTCGATCTCACGAACCGTGAAGTCATGACCTGAATCGAAATTGAGAGTTGGACGCTTCACCAACTGAGCCACCCAGACCCCCCTCCATGCTTTTCCTCATACGTGATTTCTGTGGTGAGCATCTCAGGGTAGGTCTGTGTCCTGCCTCCCTCAGACCAAAGGCTGTAGCCACAGATGCAGGAGACCTCTGTCCCTGGTTGCATTGTAGAGAGGCTGTGCTGACCCTGCCTTTCTTCTTTCTGGATGTTTCCGTGATTGGAATTAGGACCTGTGAGTGTATTTGGCAGTTTGTGGGAGTTTTCCTCTATAGCTGGCCGCTGTCTTAAGAGAGAAACCCAGTATGCTTACTGACTCTTGTTACACGTGATTTCCCAGTGCTTAATTCTGTTGTTTTTAATACGTGGTTCAAAGCACTGTAGTTTTTGTGAAACAATTCCCCCCATTATTTCTTAGGAAGCATCTTACCTGGGTTTTCCCATCTTTTACATCTTTATAAGTGTTTTCTGATTCGTTACCCGAGATTTTATGTTCAAATATGATCTGCTGGGGAAGTGACTCATGTTTGGAGTGTGTCATTTTTTCCATACATATTCAGAAGCAATAGTACTAAATACTGTTTATCTTAAAAGTAAAACTGACCAGTTCCTTCGCCAGGAAAAATGTTGATCTGTTCTTAGCAGTTCAGTAGAGGAACGCTTCAGCAAGGGTATAGACGTGTCTGGAGAACAAAGGAGAGGAATGCTCTTTTACAGAGGAGAGGGGGGTTTCTAGGAGGGGCTGGTATAACAGCGCATTGTCGTGAAGCAGGAGTTCAAGTGGAGTGTATTTTCATGGGCTGAGCTGTGACGGTCTGCCACTGGCGAGGCCATTCATGGCAGAGGAGAAAACCTTTCTTCCTCCTGGTGGGACAGTAAAGCAGTAGCTGAAGGCGTATCGAATCCGAGGGTGTCTTTCCTTCTGAGTGTGTAGTTGACAATCAGCGCTGGGTCATGAGACCTCCCCAAGATCGTTCTTCAAAGGCATTTCTGACCAAGAGACCGGCTTTACGTTGTTAGTGGTTTTGTCCCTCGGTGCTGGGGAGGATGTGTCTTGGTTCTGTGTCTCACGTTAGAGAGGGAAGGTGCACGGCAGTGGAAACCAGTTAGGGCCCCGCGAAGGAAAGCTGGAGAAACTCTCTACCACTTCCCACCCCGTCTGTATTTATCAAGCTGATAAGCATCGGAGGGGCGGCCCGCTGGCTCGGTCAGTAGAGCACACAGCTCTTGATCTCAGGGTTGTGAGTTCAAGCCCCACGTTGGGTGTAGCGATTACTTAAAAATAAAATCTTAAGAGACAGAGATGGTAAGTATGGGGAATCATCTAATTATTAGGTACATCATTTTCACAAAAGTTTGACAGGCAACAATATAGACACCTTAGAATAAATATACAAAACTAAGTAGCTTAGCTTGGCAATTCTACATTATGTGAATAATATTCTTTTTTAAAAATAATTATTTGTTTCTCTAATTTTTTTTTGAATCTTTATTTTTTATTTTTGAGAGAGAGACAGAGTGCCAGCGGGGGAGGGGCAGAGAGAGAGGAAGACACAGAATCCGAAGCAGCTCCAGGCTCTGAGCTGTCAGCACAGAACCCGACACGTGGCTCGAACCCATGGACTGTGAGATCATGACCTTAGCCAAAGACAGGCTCCCAACCAACTGAGCTACCCAGGAGCCTCAAAACGATTATTTGTTTTTGAGAGAGAGAGAAAGTGTGAGCAGGGGAGGGGCAGAGAGAGAGGGAGAGCGAGAATCCCAAGCAGGCTCTGTCCTGTCAGCACAGAGCCTAATGCTGGGATTGATCCCACAAACCATGAGATCATGCCCTGAGCCGAAACCAAGAGTCGGATGCTTAACTGACTGAATGAACCAGGCGCCCCAACAGGTGAATATTCTAAACCGGACCCTAGGTCTGAAAGTACTCAACTGAAGTGTTTATTGTCACTTACTCAGACTTCGGGGAGAAAGGTCTTATTTATAAAAGCAAACCCGGAGTCCTGGATGCATCCTGGAAGTCTCTTGGAGAAGCAGCATAGAAGGTAGAACAGTGGAGGGGTGCCGGGCATGTGATTCTTGATCCCAGGGTTGTGAGTTTGGGCCCCATATTGAGCATAGGAATTGCTTAAATTATTATTAAAAACAATAGTGGGTCCTGTAGGAGCACAAGAACCAATTCAGGGGACTGGGGCAGATGTAGTGCAAATAATGCAAAGCAGTAGCTGATGAAATTTTTTGCAATAATGGCAAAACTTGAAAGTTTATTATTTATTTAAGTTCTCTCTGTCTCCAACGTGGCTCTCAAACTAATCACTCCAAGATCAAGAGTCCCATGGAGGTGCCTGGGTGGCTCAGTCAGTTAAGCATCCGACTTCGACTTGGGTCATGATCTCACGGTTCATGGGTTTGAGCCCCGCGTCGGGCTCTGTGCTGACAGCTCAGAGCCTGGAGCCTGCTTCGGATTCTGTGTCTCCCTCTCTCGCTGCCCCTCCCCTGCTTGCATTCTCTCTCTCTCAAAAGTAAATAAGCATTAAAATAAAATTCTTTCAAAAAAGAAAAAAAAAGTGTCCTGTGGCTGCTCCAACCCTGCCAGCCAGGCGCCCCAAAAGACATTTTAAAATGGTATTGTTAGCGGCGCCTGGGAGGCTCAGTCAGTTGAGTGTCCAACTCTTGATTTCGGCTCAGGTCATCGTCTCACGATTTCGTGAGTTCAGGCCCCACATCAGGCTCTGCACACCGACTGCACGAAGCCTGCTTGGCATCATCTCTGTCTCTGTCTCCCCCCCCACCCCCCATCCCCTGCTCTCTCTGTCTCTCTCTCTCTCTCAAAATAAATAAACTTAAAAAAAAAAAAGTGGTATTGTTATTCCAAAAGAACTGTTTGGAACCAAATGTGTTATCAAATGCAGCCTATAGAGCTGCATTTTTAGAAACTACTGCGTAAGAATCCCGTGTCGGTGAAGAGTTCAGATGAAAGAAAGACTTCTTTAAATTCTGAACGTCTTACCTCTTAGGAGAAAGCCCGTGAAAATGACTGTATCACAGGGCCGTGATGAGGGGGTTTCTGAAAGGCCACAACTCGAAGAAGAGATTCCCCTCTTTTGTAACAGTGTGGGAAAGGTGGACAAGGGCATGTTCTTTCCACGAAGGACAGAGAAGAAGCAACGATGAGAAAAAGGAACCCAGGCAAGGCTGAACGTCTCAGGAGGGCTGCGACCCAGATGTTGCCTGCTGCCTTTTGAGGAAATCTGTACCAGCTATTGGTCTAAATGTGTGGTTTTACCCTTGGCTGAGGAGAGAGAGAAACAGTGTGAGTGGGGGAGGGGCAGAGAGAGAGGGAGACACAGAATCCGAAGCAGGTTCCAGGCTCCGAGCTGTCAGCACAGAGCCCGACGTGGGGCTCGAACTCACAGACTGTGAGATCGTGACCTGAGCTGAAGTCAGACGCTTAACCGACAGCCACCCGGGCGCCCCCACTTTGATCCTTTTTAAAACACCAATCAATAAGCTATGAAAAATCTATATTGTGTAGAGGGGTGGCATGTTCAATGCCATAGGGCGTCCAAAGGATGTGTCGGCATTAACCAGCCATGAGGGGTTTTGTCTGGATCCAAATGTGGTCCAGTTCCAAGATCGAGTACCCCGAGTATTGATCCTGAGTTTGAGCAGACTGCAGATTTTTGAGACTTTAGGTCCCTTTAAACCCCAGAGCTTAACAGGTAGATAATGTCTTCCATTGGAGGGAAGCAGAGAATGGAATTCTCTCCATAGTGTAACAAAGGAGAGAGGCAGAAAACTGTCTATCCTCCAGATCAGCTTTAGGGGCTTAGGAAGTCAGACGCTCTGTGGGTCCCTGGGGCACGGCTGTCCGGTGTATTTCTGTGCCTCCAAGTGAGCAAAAACTCGCTACGCTTACCAACTGGAATACGAAAATCCACTGCATAGATAAGTCTCAGTGAAAAGTTTGCTCTCAGTGGCAGTGGGCGTCTATAGCCAATGGGGGTTGGGATCGACGGTGTGGAGGGAAGATGTTACTTATTGCCGAGACGTCTTGGACAGATGTCCAAGGTCAGGTCCAAGGATTTTCTGCTAAGTAAGATGGGTGTTACAGGGAGTGGTGCGGGGGTTCATGAGACACTGAGGCTTTCAGTCTGCCATCGGCTTGATGCCCTAGAGGGCTTCCTTATTTATAGGGTATGGACTAATTCTGGGAAGAGGTGTTTTTTTGTTGTTTTATTGGTTTTTTTGTTTTGTTTTTGTTTTTGAGAGAGACTGCAAGTGGGCGAGGGGCAGAGAGAGGGAAACAGAGAGAGAGCGAGGCTTGAGCTCTCCTGATGTGGGACTCGAACTCACGAACAGTGAGATCATGACCCGAGTCAAAGTCAGATTCTGCGCAACGACCGAGCCACCCAGGCACCCTTTAAAAAAATTTTGTTTAATAAGACTTTCTTTTAAAATTTATTTACTTTTAAAATTTATTTTGAGGGGTGCCTTGGTGGCTCAGTCGGTTGAGTGTCCAACTTCGGCTCAGGTCATGATCTCGCTGTCTGTGAGTTGAAGCCCTGCGTCAGGCTCTGTGGGCACAGAGCCTGGAGCCGGTTTCAGATTCTGTGTCTCCCTCTCTCTCTGCCCCTTCCCCACTCATGCTGACGCACGCTCTCTTTCTCTCTGCAAAAATAAGTGAACTTAAAGAATGAAAAATAGAATAAAATTTATTTTGAGAGAGAGAGAGAGAGCATGAGCAGGGAGGGGCAGGGAGAGAATCCCAAGCAGGCTCCCCGCTGTCAGCACAGAGCTGGGTGTGGGGCTCCATCCCAAGAACTGAGATCATGACCTGAGCCGAAATCAAAAATCAAGAGTCAGACGCTTAAACAGCTGACCCCCCCCCCCCCCCCGCAGGCGCCCCTGGGAAGAGGTTTTGAAGGATCTGGTTGAGTCTTGATGGGAGGTCACTGGATTCTGCCAATGTCAGTTGAGGATTTTGCCCAGAAAGAGCATGGTAGCTGATCCACTGGGAACAAATGACCGGTGTTCTTAGACTCTGCTCTAGTGTCTCAGAGACAGAGCATAGAAGAGAGGACCTGGGCTCACTTATTTCCTCTCATTGGCTATTTTGATTACTACTGTCCAATTCCAGAATTACTTGCCCATTTTGAGGAAATGAAATTCTGGGATTTTACCTTTCTTGGAAGACTCGGCCTAAGACGTGAATAGGGGAGGCGAAAGGAAGGAGAAGAGGGTATTTCTCAAAGCGCCTAGACAAGGAATAGGCTGACAGGCAGGAACCTGCTGAGATATTTTAGAGACGCCCCCCCCCCCCCATAGTGGAGCTGTTTTTTAGCCCTTCCAGGCAGGGGCTGCGTTACAGCAGGGGGCTGGGCACCAAGAATGTACTGTTGTCGACAAGGATAGAGATCCCTTCCCAATGTGGAGGTGGTTCTGATGGGGGAGGATGGGGCAAGCTGAGGGCAAGGTACAGGTTGCGGCGTGCACACACACACACACACACACACACCAGGTGAGATATGTGAGACATTCCTCGGACACTCCTGGCTACCCACGAACAAAGGAAAGGGGTTTAAGTGCTTGCCATGGCAATGTGGGAAACTAAGGCAAACGAAAAATTAAATTCCCTTACTGCCTACAGCTCATTAACAAGTCCTTGAAACTGGCAGAGCGACCTCCTTCTAGGAGCTCAGCTGCCTCCATGAGGACACTTTGCTGGGAGCAAAAGGGAATCTGGGCTTAACATTATCCCGACCTCATGGACCCTGTCAGTCTACTCCCTTTATCTCACCTCCCCCAAGGTACATGCTGGCAATCGTCCGCCAAGCCTGTGGACCCCTGATATACATCTGAAGGGTCTCATGACTGAGGTTTTATTAAATGGTAATAAATGGTGTTTTCCCTAGCAGCAGCCAGCCCCTGAAGGTCCTGGAAACCTTGCTTCCAAAATACCTTAGAGACTTACTCTATCCCTGACCCCCTGCCAACCTGAGGGCGTATAATGAGTCACCCGTCACAACCCCAGTGCGGCTCTTCCTGCCCATGGGTCCTGTTCCCGTGCTTTAATAAAATCATCTTTTGACCCCAGAGATGTGTTCAGGAATTCTTTCTTCGCTGTCGGCTCCGGACCACCCCACCATCACCCCAAAACTTCAGTTCCACAAGCTGATTGAGAGGGAGGACTGAGAACAGCCCCGGTGGGAACCCTGGAGCCCCGTCGCTGGGAATGAGGAGGGTGTGGGAAGGGCTGGCTGGAGGGACACAGGGGGTGGAGTGCTTACATTTGTAACAAGCTTTTTCCCCAACACCCTGGCTCTTTGCAATAATTGCAGAAAGCAGAGTTTTTTGTTTTCATCATTTTGGTAGGGGCTTCCATTTGCCATAAGTGGAAATTGAGAACGTATTCGTATTCGTCTTTCTTCAAGTGAGGAGCGTGTCCGTGAAATTACCTGAGTCTGGAATGGTCACAGTTTCTCATTCCACGCTGGTTTCTTTTGCCTAAATGAGAAAGAATTCAGTTGTGCTCATGCATAAACAGAGTTATGAGCTACCCAGGTACATTCAGTAACGAAAGTTCAACCAGAATTTTCTTGAAAGGCAATTTGGAGTCCATTGTAATCATCATGAAAAGGTTCATCAGGTTGTGATGTGCAAGGCTGAGTTTTGTTCCCCTCCCCAGGCTTAAGGGAAGAGGGCATCGCTCAGTATTTCCAGTGAATGTTCTAGCATCCTGGCCAACATGTAGGTGTCTGATTCCCCAATACTCTTTAGGGTGTTCCCACTGGGCTAGCTTCATCCAGTGTTTGGCCTGGCCGTCTCCAGCAAGCATGTGATCCAACTGGTATAAATCTGAGAAACCAGGGTGGTGAGTTTGAATAACTGTTAAATTCTTCAGCAAACCACTGGGGATCCTCAGTCGCTTTGGGAAAGTCTAACTCTGGCTCCCAGTTCAGCCTCTGACCACCAGGCTTCACCTTGGGCTTTATTTGGATCCCCACAGGGGCGTGTTTTAACAGGTTCAGGAGAGCAAGGATTGGGGAGAGAATCAGAGGAAAAGGACCTTCACTGAAAGGAGTAGGAGGAGGGCAGGGTACACAGGTGGTAGGGAGGGAGCAGAGGGAAGAGAGGAAGGGGGCACTGATGGCCTGGTCTGCACTGGAAGAGGCGCCCATGTGTCTGGAGACAAAGAAGATGGGGAAGGAGAAGGAGACTCGGAAGGTATTTTGACATCTTTCAGTGGTTTGTCTCTGATCATTTAGAAATAGTGTTTTGCAGAGAAGGGAATTTACATCTTGATAGTGTTTGGAAGCTTCCAAATACCCATTGAAGTAGACATCCCATCTTGATGGGGTTTTGGGGCGATGGTGGGGGTCCAGAGCCAATGGCCAAGAAAGAATTCTTGAGACATCTTTGGTGCAAAAAGGTGCTATTAGTAAAACACGGGGACAGGACCTGTGGGCAGAGGCACTGTGTCGTTAGTCTGGGGGGTGACCTGAGACTTGGGGGAGGTAGAGAAGGAAAGTTTCCAAAAGGACTTTCATATGCTAAAGAGGACTCCTAAGATAGCAGGGGCCTTGCTGTGGTCAAGCTAAGGTGGTTTTCCCTCTTGTAAGGCGTTAACATGAAGACAAGACAGTTGAGAGTTAATTGGAGGAATGTTTTACTCTGCCTGTCTCAAATATTTGCCAATGGGCCACAGGTTACAAAGAAATTTAATTAGAAAAAAAATTCTTTTTAATGTTTATTTATTTTTGAGAGAGAGAGAGAGTGCCAGCAGGGGAGGGATAAAGAGAGAGGGAGACACAGAATCTGAAGCAGACTCCAGGCTCCGAGCTGTCAGCACAACAGAGCCCCACGCAGGGCTTGAACCCACAAACCATGAGATCATGACCTGAGCCGAAGTCGGACACTTAACCGACTGAGCCACCCAGGCGCCCCAAGAGGTTTAATTTTATTTAAATTTTTATCTGGCGTTTGTTCCCCACATCACCATGGAGTGGGAGGGTGATGTTAGGGCTTCAGGAAATTGAGTCTATGGGTTTCTGGTGGTTAGACGCTATTGATAAGATTGCCTTGTTCCTTGTAATTTACTAGGACATTTGTGAGCTGATGGAGACTCACGTCCTGCACGACTGTGCTCTCCATCAATTGACCATTGGGTTTTTTCCCCCCCTTTCTTTTGTTCTTGGGCAGCCAGGATTGCCTGAGGAATGTCACACAGATCCCACTCTGGGGCGTGGGGGAGGGAGTTTGCCGGGTCTCAGCTTGCTTTGCGCCCCCTCATCAATCTGGTTTTGGCAATTTTAGAGCCAAAGCTGTCCAATTCAACTTTGTTAAGAATCCATCTGGGGAGATCAGAAGTCTCTAATAATGGCCATTGATGTTCTAAGTTACTTCTAATGAAGTTAGTTAGAAATGTGTATGAGGATGAAAGAATGCTCAACTTCACTCATCATCAGGAAAATACAAACCAAAACCACCATGAGATACCCCCTCACACCTGTCAGAATGGCCAACAGTAACAACTCAGGCAACAACAGATGTTGGCGAGGATGCGGAGAGAGAGGAGCTCTTTTGCACTGTTGGTGGGAATGCAAGCTGGTGCGGCCACTCTGGAAAACAGTATGGAGGTTCCTCAAAAAATTAAAAATGGAACTACCCTATGACCCAGCCATTGCACTACGAGGCATTTACCCAAGGGATACAGGTGTGCTGTTTCGAAGGGACACATGCACCCCAGTGTTTATAGCAGCACTATCGACAAAGTATGGAAAGAGCCCGAATGTCCATCAATGGATGAATGGATAAAGAAGATGTGGTACATATATACAATGGGGTATTACTTGGCAATCAAAAAGAATGAAATCTTGCCATTTGCAACTACGTGGGTGGAACTGGAGGGTATTATGCTAAGTGAAATTAGAGAAAGACAAAAATCATATGACTTCACTCATATGAGGACTTGAAGAGAAAAACAGATGAACATAAGGGAAGGGAAACAAAAATCATATAAAAACAGGGAGGGGGACAAAACAGAAGAGACTCGTAAATATGGAGAACAAACTGAGGGTTGTTGGAGGGGTTGTGGGAGGGGGGATGGGCTAAATGGGGAAGGGGCACTAAGGAGGACCCTTGCTGAGATGAGCACTGGGTATTATGCATAGAGGATGTATCACTAAATTCTCTTCCTGAAATCATTGTTGCACTACGTGTTAACTTGGATTTAAAGTTTAAAAAATAAGTTAAAAAAAAAAAAGAAATGTGTGTGAGGAGAGACCATAATTTTTTAAATATAAAACCAGAGGGTGGGGTGCCTGGGCGGCTCAGTCAGTTAAGCATGTGACTTCAGCTCAGGTCATGATCTCAAGGTTTGTGGGTTCAAGCCCCGCGTGGGGCTCTGTTGTGCTGACAGCTCAGAGCCTGGAGTCTGCTTCAGATTCTGTGTCTCCCTGTCTCTCTGCCCCTCCCCTGCTCACGCTTTGTCTCTGTCTGTCTCTCAAAAATGAATAAATGTTAAAAAAAAATTAAAAAAACCCCAGAAGGTATGACACAATGGGTCTTGAGGGATGCTCTTCAAGTATTTTGATGACTGGGATCCTTAGCTTTTTCTTTAGAACAGAAAGAGAAATTCCTAAATACCACTGTTTCAACAGGAACAGGTTGGTTCCAGAAGGACTTGGTCAAAGACCTACCCAGGAACAGTCTGCGCCCACATGATGCAGAGAGGAAAGGCGAAAAGAACTGTAGATACAATTAAACTTCCTTATGGCTTGTAGCCCATTGAGAAATACTTCAGGCTGGCGGAGTAGGACTTTCCTCCAGGAATGCCCAACTGTCTTAATCCCTTGCTAGAGATAAATAAATAAATAAATAAATACCAAAACAAAAACACAAACACACAAAGACAAAACCCCAACAACAACCTTAGTTTGACAATAGCTAGGCCTCCAGGATCCTGTAAGCTTCTTTAACCTATTAAAACGGGTTTGGATGGGAATGCAAGCTGGTGCAGCCACTCTGGAAAACAGTCTGGAGGTTCCTCAAAAAACTAAAAATAGAACTACCTTACGACCCAACAATTGCACTACTCGGTATTTATCCAAGGGATACGGGTATGCTGTGTTGAAGGGGTACATGCACCCCAATGTTTATAGCAGCGCTATCGACGATAGCCAAAGTATGGAAAGAGCCCAAATGTCCATCGATGGGTGAATGGCTAAAGAAGATGTGGTGTACACACACACACACAGACACACACACACACACAGTGGAGTATTACTCAGCGATCAAAGAGTATGAAGTCTTGCCATTTGCAATTGCGTGGATGGAACTGGGCGGGGGGTGTTATGCTAAGTGAAATTAGTCAGAGAAAGACAAAAATCATATGACTTCACTCATATGAGGACCTTAAGATACGAAAGAGATGAACATAAGGGAAGGGAAACAAAAATAATGTAAAAGCAGGGAGGGGGACAAACCATACAGAGACTCTTAAATATGGAGAACAAACAGAGGGTTACTGGAGGGGTTGTGGGAGGGGGGAATGGGCCAAACGGGGAAGGGGCACTAAGGAATCTACTCCTGAAATCATTGTTGCGCTGTACGCTAATTTGGATGTAAATTTTAAAAAATAAATAATAAAATAAAATAAAATGGGTTTGGAAACTTCCTCTGTCTTTCCCTCCCCGAACTGCAAAGGATAATCAATTGCACTGCAGCTCTATCTGCCCACAGGTCCTGTCCCCACGCTTTACAAACCACTTTTTTTTGCACTAAAAACATCTCCAGAATTCTTTTTTTCTTTGTTTCTTTTTTTTGAGAGACAGCGAGACAGAGCGTGAGGGGTGAAGGAACAGAGAGAGAGAGGGCGACACAGAATCCGAAGCTCTGGGCTCTTGACCTCTCTCTCACTCCTGAGCCCCACTTCCCATCACATCTTGCTGAGGACTTGGGACAGAAGGCCAGCACACTGCCAACGGGCTCAGTTTCTGACGCCGAGTAAGGTTGACCTTCAGCATCGCGTATTCCACCCGCAAAAAAGTGGGTTTATTGGCACTAGCAAGAATTGCAAATCAGGACGCGCCAGAATTGGCAAATGCAGGCGCAAGTTCAGAGAGGAAAGGGGAGGATGCTCTTTTACAGGTAAGGGGGAGGGCGGGGGAGGGGGAGGACGGTGGGGGCGGAGTTGGGGGCGGCTGTTATAAAGAAAAAAATCCTTGGGGGCAAACCGGTGGTTAGACGATGGTGGCTTCTCATTGGCTGCGCTGTGTCCGTCTCTCATTGGCTGGACTGTTGCTGGGCAGAGGAAAGCTTTCTCACGCGGGCGGGGGCAGTAAAGTTGTGCGCCCGCGCCTCTTTCGTGTGGCGTCTACAGCTGCCCGGGGATTGGATGGGGAGCGCCCCCTGCTGGCCTCCTGCCTTCATTGTGGAGGGTTCGCTTTTGTATTCATTTTCTTTCTGGTGTGATTTTTCCTTAATTCTTTTGCGGCTCCCACCTTTTGGTTCTAGAAACGCCTTAGTCATTCCTAATGATGCTTATGTAATGGCCTTGGACAAAGAACCGGGAGTCACCCTCTTGCAGGTTGAGATTGGGGAAGGGGGAGGGGCGCCTGGGTGGCTCCCTCCTTTAAGCATCTGACTTCAGCTCAGGTCATGATCTCATGGTTTGTGAGTTCGAGCCCCGCGAGGGTCTCTGTGCTGACAGCTCGGAGCCTGGAGCCTGCTTCGGATTCTGTGTCTCCCTCTCTCTCTGCGCCCCGCCCCCCCCCCCATGCTGTCTCTCTCTGTCTCTCAATAATAAATAAATGTTAAAAAAAAATTTTTTTTTAAACATTGGGGAATGGGGAGACAGACACGCACCTTCCCTGCTTGCCTGCGAACAACCAGAACAGTGTTTTTGGTGAGGTGAGTCTTAGAGGTGGTGGGAATGAGTTCTTACACGGAGCTCCAGGCATAACTGCCTTGAGGAAACTGCTAATTTCTGGAAATGCTGCTTCCCACTGTGTGTTTTCCAAAGAGCTCTTAAATGTTTACATGAAAATTGATACCAGAATTGGAAACCTGTCCTTCCCCCCTTACTTATTCTTGCTAGGACTAGTGCTGACTATGCCGAACAGGACGTTTCTTCCTGTGATGGGTGGGTAATTGATTGGTAATGCCCCACCCAGTGGTGTCTCCTTGTGTGATGCCAGTGGAGGAAAAATGGGCCATGCCTTTCTCTTTTATTCAGATCACTCATGGTTCTGTTGATGTGCCCCCAGTTGACACAGATCAGTTCCTTTTTTTTTTTTTTTAAATTTTTAAAAAATGTTTATTTATTTTTGAGAGAGACAGAGACAGAATGTGAGTGGGTTAGGGGCAGAGAGAGAGGGAGGCACAGAATCCGAAGCAGGCTCCAGGCTCCGAGCTGTCAGCACAGAGTCTGACGTGGGGCTCGAACTCACAAGCTGCGAGATCATGACCTGAGCCGAAGTCGGACGCTCAACCGACTGAGCCACCCAGGCGCCCCAAAGAGGTATTTTGATATAACTCTCTGCCAGTTGAAGGTGAAGAGGGTGTCATTTGTTAATATACAGGTCATATTTAAACACAGTTCAGAAGACTATTCTGGGAAACATGCATAGCATCTTCTATTTGGGTAAACTTGTATCAGAGATACAGGTACAGGAGGTTGGTGGGAATAGGAAAGTGAAAGAGTAAAATAGTGATTTCACGTAACACTGGAAGTTGATACCTAAATTCATGACAAGGTATATGCAGTACAAACACACACATACTCTGGGTTCAGTATTGTACCCCCACATTTCCTGTCTACGTGGAACCTCAAAATACAGCCTTATCTAGAAATAAGGTGTTTGCACATTTAAGGAAGATGAGGCCACACTGGATTAGGGTAGGTCTTGACCCAGTGATGGGTGTCCTTATAAAACGGGGAAATTGGGACACAGAGGCCTGCTCTGAAGACAGGGCTTGACCATGTGAGACAGAAGCAGGGATTGGCATGATGGGTCTACCGGCCAAGGAATGCAAAGGGTTGTGGGCAACCCCCAGAAGCTGGGAGGGAGGCCTGGGGCAGATCGTCCTTCAGAGCCTCCAGTAGGAACCAACCTTGCAGACAACTTGATCTCAGGCTTCCAGGCGCCTCATTTGTGACACCACGAACGTTTGTCTGGCACTGTGTTACGGCAGCCCCATATAATGAATGCATTCTGGAGGAGGGAGGGGACCTTGGATTCAAAGGATACCAGAAGCCAGTGTCGCTGCAGAGGAGTGAGGGGGTGGGGGGAGGAGGAACAACAGACATGAGAGGAGTGGATGGGGTGGTTTCCATGCCCTGGTTGACCAAGAAGTCTCGCTTTGATGGTGGGTGGTGTGGATGCCCAACATGAGCCGATCGGGCAGCCTCACAGGATCCCTCTGTTGCCATGACGACGGGCACTAGGCTGGTGATGTCCGCCACGATGGTGGATCATGCTGGGCTGTAGCAGTGGCAATGACGTGGAGGTTGGAGTGCAGATAGAATTTGAGTTGGAGCCATGAGAATTTCCCGGTTTGCAGGTGGGCTGAGAAAGAGATTCAAGGAAATGTTCCAATGTGTCAATACTTAACAAATAGTTGGATCGCGTCAGTAGAACTCCATCAATACTATAACCAAGTTTTTCTTGGAACGTCACAAATCCCACTTCAGAATTTTATACATAAGAACAAGTGTTCGATCATGGACATGCTTTTCTATATAATGAGGCAGAGGGAATTACCCCAAATTGAGCAGTCATCAAGAATTTGTGTGTTGGAAGCATAATGGGGAAGGTACGGACGTATAGAAGTATATTTGCATAAGAATCAAAGATCATCACTTAAACCAGAAACTCCTTCATGGCCTATCGCGTTAAACAACTGTCTAGGGACATGTGTGATACCAGAGCATCTCAGTTCCAGGCCTTGGAAACATCTCTGCCGAGAATCCCCAGCCCTGAGGGGCCTGTCCTGGGGACCTGAGAGTGAAAGAAATCCAGGGAGAAATCCTCATGAACTTGTATTCGGTAAGATTTCTTAACTGTGACCTGATAATCACAGGGAACACAAGAAAAAGTAGGTAAACGAAGCTTCCGCAAGATGAAAATCTTTTGCACATCAAAGGTCCCTAACAAGAGATTATAAGGACACCCATAAAATGGGAGAACGTCCTTGTAAATCGCATGTATGATAAGACTTTATCCTGCAGAATACACAAAAACCTCCTATCTGAATGACAAAAACTCATCACCATCAGAAAGGGAGCAAAACCTTGATCAGACATTTCTCTTAAGATGACGCACAAGTGTCTAATAGACACATGAAACGATCCTCCCATCAGGACGATGCGAGTCAGAACCACG